>NC_142784.1:3910000-4061250 GCF_988280905.1 Pimephales promelas | reverse complement strand
AGAATCCAGAGTTTTGAGAAGATTGGGGATACTTAATTTTTCACCCCAAAAAAAAAACGTAAGGGGTAACACTGTCGTTTTTTTTTTCTGGTCGAAATTTTGAATTTCGATATCTCAGCTCTGGAAGGGTCTAGAGCCTCCATTGTTGCACTCAGGTCTAAGTCTCATGGCCCTCTATCAGAATCCAGAGTTTTGAGAAGATTAGGGATACTTAATTTTTCGCCCAAAAAAAAAAACGTAAGGGGTAACACTGTCGTTTTTTTTTCTGGTCGAAATTTTGAATTTCGATATCTCAGCTCTGGAAGGGTCTAGAGCCTCCATTGTTGCACTCAGGTCTAAGTCTCATGGCCCTCTATCAGAATCCAGAGTTTTGAGAAGATTAGGGATACTTAATTTTTCGCCCAAAAAAAAAACGTAAGGGGTAACACTGTCGTTTTTTTTTCTGGTCGAAATTTTGAATTTCGAAATCTCAGCTCTGGAAGGGTCTAGAGTCCCATTGTTGCACTCAGGTCTAAGTCTCATGGCCCTCTATCAGAATCCAGAGTTTTGAGAAGATTAGGGATACTTAATTTTTCGCCCAAAAAAAACGTAAGGGGTAACACTGTCGTTTTTTTTTTCTGGTCGAAATTTTGATTTTCGATATCTCAGCTCTGGAAGGGTCTAGAGCCTCCATTGTTGCACTCAGGTCTAAGTCTCATGGCCCTCTATCAGAATCCAGAGTTTTGAGAAGATTAGGGATACTTAATTTTTCGCCCAAAAAAAAAACGTAAGGGGTAACACTGTCGTTTTTTTTTCTGGTCGAAATTTTGAATTTCGATATCTCAGCTCTGGAAGGGTCTAGAGCCTCCATTGTTGCACTCAGGTCTAAGTCTCATGGCCCTCTATCAGAATCCAGAGTTTTGAGAAGATTAGGGATACTTAATTTTTCGCCCAAAAAAAAAAACGTAAGGGGTAACACTGTCGTTTTTTTTTTCTGGTCGAAATTTTGAATTTCGAAATCTCAGCTCTGGAAGGGTCTAGAGCCTCCATTGTTGCACTCAGGTCTAAGTCTCATGGCCCTCTATCAGAATCCAGAGTTTTGAGAAGATTAGGGATACTTAATTTTTCGCCCAAAAAAAACGTAAGGGGTAACACTGTCGTTTTTTTTTTCTGGTCGAAATTTTGATTTTCGATATCTCAGCTCTGGAAGGGTCTAGAGCCTCCATTGTTGCACTCAGGTCTATGTCTCATGGCCCTCTATCAGAATCCAGAGTTTTGAGAAGATTGGGGATACTTAATTTTTAGCCCAAAAAAAACAAAACGTAAGGGGTAACACTGTCGGTTTTTTTTTCGGGTCGAAATTTTGAGTTTCGATATCTCAGCACTAGAAGGATCTAGAGCCTCCATTGTTGCACTCAGGTCTAAGTCTCATGGCCCTCTATCAGAATCCAGAGTTTTGAGAAGATTGGGGATACTTAATTTTTCGCCCAAAAAAAAAACGTAAGGGGTAACACTGTCGTTTTTTTACGGGTCGAAATTTTGATTTTCGATATCTCAGCTCTGGAAGGGTCTAGAGCCTCCATTGTTGCACTCAGGTCTAAGTCTCATGGCCCTCTATCAGAATCCAGAGTTTTGAGAAGATTGGGGATACTTAATTTTTCACACCAAAAAAAAAACGTAAGGGGTAACACTGTCGTTTTTTTTTCTGGTCGAAATTTTGATTTTCGATATCTCAGCTCTGGAAGGATCTAGAGCCTCCATTGTTGCACTCAGGTCTATGTCTCATGGCCCTCTATCAGAATCCAGAGTTTTGAGAAGATTGGGGATACTTAATTTTTAGCCCAAAAAAAAAAAAACGTAAGGGGTAACACTGTCGTTTTTTTTTCGGGTCGAAATTTTGAGTTTCGATATCTCAGCACTAGAAGGATCTAGAGCCTCCATTGTTGCACTCAGGTCTAAGTCTCATGGCCCTCTATCAGAATCCAGAGTTTTGAGAAGATTGGGGATACTTAATTTTTCGCCCAAAAAAAAAAAACGTAAGGGGTAACACTGTCGTTTTTTTACGGGTCGAAATTTTGATTTTCGATATCTCAGCTCTGGAAGGGTCTAGAGCCTCCATTGTTGCACTCAGGTCTAAGTCTCATGGCCCTCTATCAGAATCCAGAGTTTTGAGAAGATTGGGGATACTTAATTTTTCACCCCCCAAAAAAAAACATAAGGGGTAACACTGTCATTTTTTTTTCTGGTCGAAATTTTGAATTTCGATATCTCAGCTCTGGAAGGGTCTAGAGCCTCCATTGTTGCACTCAGGTCTAAGTCTCATGGCCCTCTATCAGAATCCAGAGTTTTGAGAAGATTAGGGATACTTTATTTTTCGCCCAAAAAAAAAAACGTAAGGGGTAACACTGTCGTTTTTTTTTTCTGGTCGAAATTTTGAATTTCGATATCTCAGCTCTGGAAGGGTCTAGAGCCTCCATTGTTGCACTCAGGTCTAAGTCTCATGGCCCTCTATCAGAATCCAGAGTTTTGAGAAGATTAGGGATACTTAATTTTTCGCCCAAAAAAAAACGTAAGGGGTAACACTGTCGTTTTTTTTTTCTGGTCGAAATTTTGATTTTCGATATCTCAGCTCTGGAAGGGTCTAGAGCCTCCATTGTTGCACTCAGGTCTATGTCTCATGGCCCTCTATCAGATTCCAGAGTTTTGAGAAGATTGGGGATACTTAATTTTTAGCCCAAAAAAAAAAAACGTAAGGGGTAACACTGTCGGTTTTTTTTTCGGGTCGAAATTTTGAGTTTCGATATCTCAGCACTAGAAGGATCTAGAGCCTCCATTGTTGCACTCAGGTCTAAGTCTCATGGCCCTCTATCAGAATCCAGAGTTTTGAGAAGATTGGGGATACTTAATTTTTCGCCCCAAAAAAAAAAAAGTAAGGGGTAACACTGTCGTTTTTTTTCTGGTCGAAATTTTGAATTTCGATATCTCAGCTCTGGAAGGGTCTAGAGCCTCCATTGTTGCACTCAGGTCTAAGTCTCATGGCCCTCTATCAGAATCCAGAGTTTTGAGAAGATTAGGGATACTTAATTTTTCGCCCAAAAAAAAAACGTAAGGGGTAACATTGTCGTTTTTTTTTTCTGGTCGAAATTTTGAATTTCGATATCTCAGCTCTGGAAGGGTCTAGAGCCTCCATTGTTGCACTCAGGTCTAAGTCTCATGGCCCTCTATCAGAATCCAGAGTTTTGAGAAGATTAGGGATACTTAATTTTTCGCCCAAAAAAAAAAACGTAAGGGGTAACACTGTCGTTTTTTTTTTCTGGTCGAAATTTTGATTTTCGATATCTCAGCTCTGGAAGGGTCTAGAGCCTCCATTGTTGCACTCAGGTCTATGTCTCATGGCCCTCTATCAGAATCCAGAGTTTTGAGAAGATTGGGGATACTTAATTTTTAGCCCAAAAAAAAAAAACGTAAGGGGTAACACTGTCGTTTTTTTTTTCGGGTCGAAATTTTGAGTTTCGATATCTCAGCACTAGAAGGATCTAGAGCCTCCATTGTTGCACTCAGGTCTAAGTCTCATGGCCCTCTATCAGAATCCAGAGTTTTGAGAAGATTGGGGATACTTAATTTTTCGCCCAAAAAAAAAACGTAAGGGGTAACACTGTCGTTTTTTTTACGGGTCGAAATTTTGATTTTCGATATCTCAGCTCTGGAAGGGTCTAGAGCCTCCATTGTTGCACTCAGGTCTAAGTCTCATGGCCCTCTATCAGAATCCAGAGTTTTGAGAAGATTGGGGATACTTAATTTTTCGCCCAAAAAAAAAAAGTAAGGGGTGACACTGTCGTTTTTTTTTTTTCTGGTCGAAATTTTGATTTTCGATATCTCAGCTCTGGAAGGGTCTAGAGCCTCCATTGTTGCACTCAGGTCAATGTCTCATGGCCCTCTATCAGAATCCAGAGTTTTGAGAAGATTGGGGATACTTAATTTTTCACCCCCAAAAAAAAAACATAAGGGGTAACACTGTCATTTTTTTTTCTGGTCGAAATTTTGATTTTCGATATCTCAGCTCTGGAAGGGTCTAGAGCCTCCATTGTTGCACTCAGGTCTAAGTCTCATAGCCCTCTATCAGAATCCAGAGTTTTGAGAAGATTGGGGATACTTAATTTTTTACCCCCCAAAAAAAAACGTAAGGGGTAACACTGTCGTTTTTTTTTCTGGTCGAAATTTTGATTTTCGATATCTCAGCTCTGGAAGGGTCTAGAGCCTCCATTGTTGCACTCAGGTCTATGTCTCATGGCCCTCTATCAGATTCCAGAGTTTTGAGAAGATTGGGGATACTTAATTTTTAGCCCAAAAAAAAAAAACGTAAGGGGTAACACTGTCGTTTTTTTTTTCAGGTCGAAATTTTGAGTTTCGATATCTCAGCACTAGAAGGATCTAGAGCCTCCATTGTTGCACTCAGGTCTAAATCTCATGGCCCTCTATCAGAATCCAGAGTTTTGAGAAGATTGGGGATACTTAATTTTTCGCCCAAAAAAAAACCGTAAGGGGTAACACTGTCGTTTTTTTTACGGGTCGAAATTTTGATTTTCGATATCTCAGCTCTGGAAGGGTCTAGAGCCTCCATTGTTGCACTCAGGTCTAAGTCTCATGGCCCTCTATCAGAATCCAGAGTTTTGAGAAGATTGGGGATACTTAATTTTTCGCCCAAAAAAAAAACGTAAGGGGTAACACTGTCGTTTTTTTTAGGGGTCGAAATTTTGATTTTCGATATCTCAGCTCTGGAAGGGTCTAGAGCCTCCATTGTTGCACTCAGGTCTAAGTCTCATGGCCCTCTATCAGAATCCAGAGTTTTGAGAAGATTGGGGATACTTAATTTTTCACCCCAAAAAAAAACCGTAAGGGGTAACACTGTCGTTTTTTTTTCTGGTCGAAATTTTGAATTTCGATATCTCAGCTCTGGAAGGGTCTAGAGCCTCCATTGTTGCACTCAGGTCTAAGTCTCATGGCCCTCTATCAGAATCCAGAGTTTTGAGAAGATTAGGGATACTTAATTTTTCGCCCAAAAAAAAAAACGTAAGGGGTAACACTGTCGTTTTTTTTTCTGGTCGAAATTTTGAATTTCGATATCTCAGCTCTGGAAGGGTCTAGAGCCTCCATTGTTGCACTCAGGTCTAAGTCTCATGGCCCTCTATCAGAATCCAGAGTTTTGAGAAGATTAGGGATACTTAATTTTTCGCCCAAAAAAAAAAACGTAAGGGGTAACACTGTCGTTTTTTTTTCTGGTCGAAATTTTGAATTTCGAAATCTCAGCTCTGGAAGGGTCTAGAGTCCCATTGTTGCACTCAGGTCTAAGTCTCATGGCCCTCTATCAGAATCCAGAGTTTTGAGAAGATTAGGGATACTTAATTTTTCGCCCAAAAAAAACGTAAGGGGTAACACTGTCGTTTTTTTTTTCTGGTCGAAATTTTGATTTTCGATATCTCAGCTCTGGAAGGGTCTAGAGCCTCCATTGTTGCACTCAGGTCTAAGTCTCATGGCCCTCTATCAGAATCCAGAGTTTTGAGAAGATTAGGGATACTTAATTTTTCGCCCAAAAAAAAAAAACGTAAGGGGTAACACTGTCGTTTTTTTTCTGGTCGAAATTTTGAATTTCGATATCTCAGCTCTGGAAGGGTCTAGAGCCTCCATTGTTGCACTCAGGTCTAAGTCTCATGGCCCTCTATCAGAATCCAGAGTTTTGAGAAGATTAGGGATACTTAATTTTTCGCCCAAAAAAAAAAAACGTAAGGGGTAACACTGTCGTTTTTTTTTTCTGGTCGAAATTTTGAATTTCGAAATCTCAGCTCTGGAAGGGTCTAGAGCCTCCATTGTTGCACTCAGGTCTAAGTCTCATGGCCCTCTATCAGAATCCAGAGTTTTGAGAAGATTAGGGATACTTAATTTTTCGCCCAAAAAAAACGTAAGGGGTAACACTGTCGTTTTTTTTTTCTGGTCGAAATTTTGATTTTCGATATCTCAGCTCTGGAAGGGTCTAGAGCCTCCATTGTTGCACTCAGGTCTATGTCTCATGGCCCTCTATCAGAATCCAGAGTTTTGAGAAGATTGGGGATACTTAATTTTTAGCCCAAAAAAAACAAAACGTAAGGGGTAACACTGTCGGTTTTTTTTTCGGGTCGAAATTTTGAGTTTCGATATCTCAGCACTAGAAGGATCTAGAGCCTCCATTGTTGCACTCAGGTCTAAGTCTCATGGCCCTCTATCAGAATCCAGAGTTTTGAGAAGATTGGGGATACTTAATTTTTCGCCCAAAAAAAAAACGTAAGGGGTAACACTGTCGTTTTTTTACGGGTCGAAATTTTGATTTTCGATATCTCAGCTCTGGAAGGGTCTAGAGCCTCCATTGTTGCACTCAGGTCTAAGTCTCATGGCCCTCTATCAGAATCCAGAGTTTTGAGAAGATTGGGGATACTTAATTTTTCACACCAAAAAAAAAACGTAAGGGGTAACACTGTCGTTTTTTTTTCTGGTCGAAATTTTGATTTTCGATATCTCAGCTCTGGAAGGATCTAGAGCCTCCATTGTTGCACTCAGGTCTATGTCTCATGGCCCTCTATCAGAATCCAGAGTTTTGAGAAGATTGGGGATACTTAATTTTTAGCCCAAAAAAAAAAAACGTAAGGGGTAACACTGTCGTTTTTTTTTCGGGTCGAAATTTTGAGTTTCGATATCTCAGCACTAGAAGGATCTAGAGCCTCCATTGTTGCACTCAGGTCTAAGTCTCATGGCCCTCTATCAGAATCCAGAGTTTTGAGAAGATTGGGGATACTTAATTTTTCGCCCCAAAAAAAAAAACGTAAGGGGTAACACTGTCGTTTTTTTACGGGTCGAAATTTTGATTTTCGATATCTCAGCTCTGGAAGGGTCTAGAGCCTCCATTGTTGCACTCAGGTCTAAGTCTCATGGCCCTCTATCAGAATCCAGAGTTTTGAGAAGATTGGGGATACTTAATTTTTCACCCCCGAAAAAAAAACATAAGGGGTAACACTGTCATTTTTTTTTCTGGTCGAAATTTTGAATTTCGATATCTCAGCTCTGGAAGGGTCTAGAGCCTCCATTGTTGCACTCAGGTCTAAGTCTCATGGCCCTCTATCAGAATCCAGAGTTTTGAGAAGATTAGGGATACTTTATTTTTCGCCCAAAAAAAAAAACGTAAGGGGTAACACTGTCGTTTTTTTTTTCTGGTCGAAATTTTGAATTTCGATATCTCAGCTCTGGAAGGGTCTAGAGCCTCCATTGTTGCACTCAGGTCTAAGTCTCATGGCCCTCTATCAGAATCCAGAGTTTTGAGAAGATTAGGGATACTTAATTTTTCGCCCAAAAAAAAACGTAAGGGGTAACACTGTCGTTTTTTTTTTCTGGTCGAAATTTTGATTTTCGATATCTCAGCTCTGGAAGGGTCTAGAGCCTCCATTGTTGCACTCAGGTCTATGTCTCATGGCCCTCTATCAGAATCCAGAGTTTTGAGAAGATTGGGGATACTTAATTTTTAGCCCAAAAAAAAAAACGTAAGGGGTAACACTGTCGGGTTTTTTTTCGGGTCGAAATTTTGAGTTTCGATATCTCAGCACTAGAAGGATCTAGAGCCTCCATTGTTGCACTCAGGTCTAAGTCTCATGGCCCTCTATCAGAATCCAGAGTTTTGAGAAGATTGGGGATACTTAATTTTTCGCCCCAAAAAAAAAAAGTAAGGGGTAACACTGTCGTTTTTTTTCTGGTCGAAATTTTGAATTTCGATATCTCAGCTCTGGAAGGGTCTAGAGCCTCCATTGTTGCACTCAGGTCTAAGTCTCATGGCCCTCTATCAGAATCCAGAGTTTTGAGAAGATTAGGGATACTTAATTTTTCGCCCAAAAAAAAAACGTAAGGGGTAACATTGTCGTTTTTTTTTTCTGGTCGAAATTTTGAATTTCGATATCTCAGCTCTGGAAGGGTCTAGAGCCTCCATTGTTGCACTCAGGTCTAAGTCTCATGGCCCTCTATCAGAATCCAGAGTTTTGAGAAGATTAGGGATACTTAATTTTTCGCCCAAAAAAAAAAACGTAAGGGGTAACACTGTCGTTTTTTTTTTCTGGTCGAAATTTTGATTTTCGATATCTCAGCTCTGGAAGGGTCTAGAGCCTCCATTGTTGCACTCAGGTCTATGTCTCATGGCCCTCTATCAGAATCCAGAGTTTTGAGAAGATTGGGGATACTTAATTTTTAGCCCAAAAAAAAAAAACGTAAGGGGTAACACTGTCGTTTTTTTTTTCGGGTCGAAATTTTGAGTTTCGATATCTCAGCACTAGAAGGATCTAGAGCCTCCATTGTTGCACTCAGGTCTAAGTCTCATGGCCCTCTATCAGAATCCAGAGTTTTGAGAAGATTGGGGATACTTAATTTTTCGCCCAAAAAAAAAACGTAAGGGGTAACACTGTCGTTTTTTTTACGGGTCGAAATTTTGATTTTCGATATCTCAGCTCTGGAAGGGTCTAGAGCCTCCATTGTTGCACTCAGGTCTAAGTCTCATGGCCCTCTATCAGAATCCAGAGTTTTGAGAAGATGGGGGATACTTAATTTTTCGCACAAAAAAAAAAGTAAGGGGTGACACTGTCGTTTTTTTTTTTTTCTGGTCGAAATTTTGATTTTCGATATCTCAGCTCTGGAAGGGTCTAGAGCCTCCATTGTTGCACTCAGGTCAATGTCTCATGGCCCTCTATCAGAATCCAGAGTTTTGAGAAGATTGGGGATACTTAATTTTTCACCCCCAAAAAAAAAACATAAGGGGTAACACTGTCATTTTTTTTTCTGGTCGAAATTTTGATTTTCGATATCTCAGCTCTGGAAGGGTCTAGAGCCTCCATTGTTGCACTCAGGTCTAAGTCTCATAGCCCTCTATCAGAATCCAGAGTTTTGAGAAGATTGGGGATACTTAATTTTTTACCCCCCCAAAAAAAACGTAAGGGGTAACACTGTCGTTTTTTTTTCTGGTCGAAATTTTGATTTTCGATATCTCAGCTCTGGAAGGGTCTAGAGCCTCCATTGTTGCACTCAGGTCTATGTCTCATGGCCCTCTATCAGATTCCAGAGTTTTGAGAAGATTGGGGATACTTAATTTTTAGCCCAAAAAAAAAAAACGTAAGGGGTAACACTGTCGTTTTTTTTTTCAGGTCGAAATTTTGAGTTTCGATATCTCAGCACTAGAAGGATCTAGAGCCTCCATTGTTGCACTCAGGTCTAAATCTCATGGCCCTCTATCAGAATCCAGAGTTTTGAGAAGATTGGGGATACTAAATTTTTCGCCCAAAAAAAAAACGTAAGGGGTAACACTGTCGTTTTTTTTACGGGTCGAAATTTTGATTTTCGATATCTCAGCTCTGGAAGGGTCTAGAGCCTCCATTGTTGAACTCAGGTCTAAGTCTCATGGCCCTCTATCAGAATCCAGAGTTTTGAGAAGATTAGGGATACTTAATTTTTCGCCCAAAAAAAAAAACGTAAGGGGTAACACTGTCGTTTTTTTTTCTGGTCGAAATTTTGAATTTCGATATCTCAGCTCTGGAAGGGTCTAGAGCCTCCATTGTTGCACTCAGGTCTAAGTCTCATGGCCCTCTATCAGAATCCAGAGTTTTGAGAAGATTGGGGATACTTAATTTTTCACCCCAAAAAAAAACGTAAGGGGTAACACTGTCGTTTTTTTTTCTGGTCGAAATTTTGAATTTCGATATCTCAGCTCTGGAAGGGTCTAGAGCCTCCATTGTTGCACTCAGGTCTAAGTCTCATGGCCCTCTATCAGAATCCAGAGTTTTGAGAAGATTAGGGATACTTAATTTTTCGCCCAAAAAAAAAAACGTAAGGGGTAACACTGTCGTTTTTTTTTTTCTGGTCGAAATTTTGAATTTCGATATCTCAGCTCTGGAAGGGTCTAGAGCCTCCATTGTTGCACTCAGGTCTAAGCCTCATGGCCCTCTATCAGAATCCAGAGTTTTGAGAAGATTAGGGATACTTAATTTTTCGCCCAAAAAAAAACGTAAGGGGTAACACTGTCGTTTTTTTTTTCTGGTCAAAATTTTGATTTTCGATATCTCAGCTCTGGAAGGGTCTAGAGCCTCCATTGTTGCACTCAGGTCTATGTCTCATGGCCCTCTTTCAGAATCCAGAGTTTTGAGAAGATTGGGGATACTTAATTTTTAGCCCAAAAAAAAAAAACGTAAGGGGTAACACTGTCGTTTTTTTTACGGGTCGAAATTTTGATTTTCGATATCTCAGCTCTGGAAGGGTCTAGAGCCTCCATTGTTGCACTCAGGTCTAAGTCTCATGGCCCTCTATCAGAATCCAGAGTTTTGAGAAGATTGGGGATACTTAATTTTTCGCCCAAAAAAAAAAAGTAAGGGGTGACACTGTCGTTTTTTTTTTTTTTCTGGTCGAAATTTTGATTTTCGATATCTCAGCTCTGGAAGGGTCTAGAGCCTCCATTGTTGCACTCAGGTCAATGTCTCATGGCCCTCTATCAGAATCCAGAGTTTTGAGAAGATTGGGGATACTTAATTTTTCACCCCCAAAAAAAAAACATAAGGGGTAACACTGTCATTTTTTTTTCTGGTCGAAATTTTGATTTTCGATATCTCAGCTCTGGAAGGGTCTAGAGCCTCCATTGTTGCACTCAGGTCTAAGTCTCATGGCCCTCTATCAGAATCCAGAGTTTTGAGAAGATTGGGGATACTTAATTTTTCGCCCCCAAAAAAAAAAGTAAGGGGTAACACTGTCGTTTTTTTTCTGGTCGAAATTTTTAATTTCGATATCTCAGCTCTGGAAGGGTCTAGAGCCTCCATTGTTGCACTCAGGTCTAAGTCTCATGGCCCTCTATCAGAATCCAGAGTTTTGAGAAGATTAGGGATACTTAATTTTTCGCCCAAAAAAAAAACGTAAGGGGTAACATTGTCGTTTTTTTTTTCTGGTCGAAATTTTGAATTTCGATATCTCAGCTCTGGAAGGGTCTAGAGCCTCCATTGTTGCACTCAGGTCTAAGTCTCATGGCCCTCTATCAGAATCCAGAGTTTTGAGAAGATTAGGGATACTTAATTTTTTGCCCAAAAAAAAAAACGTAAGGGGTAACACTGTCGTTTTTTTTTTCTGGTCGAAATTTTGATTTTCGATATCTCAGCTCTGGAAGGGTCTAGAGCCTCCATTGTTGCACTCAGGTCTATGTCTCATGGCCCTCTATCAGAATCCAGAGTTTTGAGAAGATTGGGGATACTTAATTTTTCGCCCAAAAAAAAAACGTAAGGGGTAACACTGTCGTTTTTTTTACGGGTCGAAATTTTGATTTTCGATATCTCAGCTCTGGAAGGGTCTAGAGCCTCCATTGTTGCACTCAGGTCTAAGTCTCATGGCCCTCTATCAGAATCCAGAGTTTTGAGAAGATTGGGGATACTTAATTTTTCGCCCAAAAAAAAAAAGTAAGGGGTGACACTGTCGTTTTTTTTTTTTCTGGTCGAAATTTTGATTTTCGATATCTCAGCTCTGGAAGGGTCTAGAGCCTCCATTGTTGCACTCAGGTCTAAGTCTCATGGCCCTCTATCAGAATCCAGAGTTTTGAGAAGATTGGGGATACTTAATTTTTCACCCCAAAAAAAAACCGTAAGGGGTAACACTGTCGTTTTTTTTTCTGGTCGAAATTTTGAATTTCGATATCTCAGCTCTGGAAGGGTCTAGAGCCTCCATTGTTGCACTCAGGTCTAAGTCTCATGGCCCTCTATCAGAATCCAGAGTTTTGAGAAGATTAGGGATACTTAATTTTTCGCCCAAAAAAAAAAACGTAAGGGGTAACACTGTCGTTTTTTTTTCTGGTCGAAATTTTGAATTTCGATATCTCAGCTCTGGAAGGGTCTAGAGCCTCCATTGTTGCACTCAGGTCTAAGTCTCATGGCCCTCTATCAGAATCCAGAGTTTTGAGAAGATTAGGGATACTTAATTTTTCGCCCAAAAAAAAAAACGTAAGGGGTAACACTGTCGTTTTTTTTTCTGGTCGAAATTTTGAATTTCGAAATCTCAGCTCTGGAAGGGTCTAGAGTCCCATTGTTGCACTCAGGTCTAAGTCTCATGGCCCTCTATCAGAATCCAGAGTTTTGAGAAGATTAGGGATACTTAATTTTTCGCCCAAAAAAAACGTAAGGGGTAACACTGTCGTTTTTTTTTTCTGGTCGAAATTTTGATTTTCGATATCTCAGCTCTGGAAGGGTCTAGAGCCTCCATTGTTGCACTCAGGTCTAAGTCTCATGGCCCTCTATCAGAATCCAGAGTTTTGAGAAGATTAGGGATACTTAATTTTTCGCCCAAAAAAAAAAAACGTAAGGGGTAACACTGTCGTTTTTTTTCTGGTCGAAATTTTGAATTTCGATATCTCAGCTCTGGAAGGGTCTAGAGCCTCCATTGTTGCACTCAGGTCTAAGTCTCATGGCCCTCTATCAGAATCCAGAGTTTTGAGAAGATTAGGGATACTTAATTTTTCGCCCAAAAAAAAAAAACGTAAGGGGTAACACTGTCGTTTTTTTTTTCTGGTCGAAATTTTGAATTTCGAAATCTCAGCTCTGGAAGGGTCTAGAGCCTCCATTGTTGCACTCAGGTCTAAGTCTCATGGCCCTCTATCAGAATCCAGAGTTTTGAGAAGATTAGGGATACTTAATTTTTCGCCCAAAAAAAACGTAAGGGGTAACACTGTCGTTTTTTTTTTCTGGTCGAAATTTTGATTTTCGATATCTCAGCTCTGGAAGGGTCTAGAGCCTCCATTGTTGCACTCAGGTCTATGTCTCATGGCCCTCTATCAGAATCCAGAGTTTTGAGAAGATTGGGGATACTTAATTTTTAGCCCAAAAAAAACAAAACGTAAGGGGTAACACTGTCGGTTTTTTTTTCGGGTCGAAATTTTGAGTTTCGATATCTCAGCACTAGAAGGATCTAGAGCCTCCATTGTTGCACTCAGGTCTAAGTCTCATGGCCCTCTATCAGAATCCAGAGTTTTGAGAAGATTGGGGATACTTAATTTTTCGCCCAAAAAAAAAACGTAAGGGGTAACACTGTCGTTTTTTTACGGGTCGAAATTTTGATTTTCGATATCTCAGCTCTGGAAGGGTCTAGAGCCTCCATTGTTGCACTCAGGTCTAAGTCTCATGGCCCTCTATCAGAATCCAGAGTTTTGAGAAGATTGGGGATACTTAATTTTTCACACCAAAAAAAAAACGTAAGGGGTAACACTGTCGTTTTTTTTTCTGGTCGAAATTTTGATTTTCGATATCTCAGCTCTGGAAGGATCTAGAGCCTCCATTGTTGCACTCAGGTCTATGTCTCATGGCCCTCTATCAGAATCCAGAGTTTTGAGAAGATTGGGGATACTTAATTTTTAGCCCAAAAAAAAAAAACGTAAGGGGTAACACTGTCGTTTTTTTTTCGGGTCGAAATTTTGAGTTTCGATATCTCAGCACTAGAAGGATCTAGAGCCTCCATTGTTGCACTCAGGTCTAAGTCTCATGGCCCTCTATCAGAATCCAGAGTTTTGAGAAGATTGGGGATACTTAATTTTTCGCCCCAAAAAAAAAAACGTAAGGGGTAACACTGTCGTTTTTTTACGGGTCGAAATTTTGATTTTCGATATCTCAGCTCTGGAAGGGTCTAGAGCCTCCATTGTTGCACTCAGGTCTAAGTCTCATGGCCCTCTATCAGAATCCAGAGTTTTGAGAAGATTGGGGATACTTAATTTTTCACCCCCGAAAAAAAAACATAAGGGGTAACACTGTCATTTTTTTTTCTGGTCGAAATTTTGAATTTCGATATCTCAGCTCTGGAAGGGTCTAGAGCCTCCATTGTTGCACTCAGGTCTAAGTCTCATGGCCCTCTATCAGAATCCAGAGTTTTGAGAAGATTAGGGATACTTTATTTTTCGCCCAAAAAAAAAAACGTAAGGGGTAACACTGTCGTTTTTTTTTTCTGGTCGAAATTTTGAATTTCGATATCTCAGCTCTGGAAGGGTCTAGAGCCTCCATTGTTGCACTCAGGTCTAAGTCTCATGGCCCTCTATCAGAATCCAGAGTTTTGAGAAGATTAGGGATACTTAATTTTTCGCCCAAAAAAAAACGTAAGGGGTAACACTGTCGTTTTTTTTTTCTGGTCGAAATTTTGATTTTCGATATCTCAGCTCTGGAAGGGTCTAGAGCCTCCATTGTTGCACTCAGGTCTATGTCTCATGGCCCTCTATCAGAATCCAGAGTTTTGAGAAGATTGGGGATACTTAATTTTTAGCCCAAAAAAAAAAACGTAAGGGGTAACACTGTCGGGTTTTTTTTCGGGTCGAAATTTTGAGTTTCGATATCTCAGCACTAGAAGGATCTAGAGCCTCCATTGTTGCACTCAGGTCTAAGTCTCATGGCCCTCTATCAGAATCCAGAGTTTTGAGAAGATTGGGGATACTTAATTTTTCGCCCCAAAAAAAAAAAGTAAGGGGTAACACTGTCGTTTTTTTTCTGGTCGAAATTTTGAATTTCGATATCTCAGCTCTGGAAGGGTCTAGAGCCTCCATTGTTGCACTCAGGTCTAAGTCTCATGGCCCTCTATCAGAATCCAGAGTTTTGAGAAGATTAGGGATACTTAATTTTTCGCCCAAAAAAAAAACGTAAGGGGTAACATTGTCGTTTTTTTTTTCTGGTCGAAATTTTGAATTTCGATATCTCAGCTCTGGAAGGGTCTAGAGCCTCCATTGTTGCACTCAGGTCTAAGTCTCATGGCCCTCTATCAGAATCCAGAGTTTTGAGAAGATTAGGGATACTTAATTTTTCGCCCAAAAAAAAAAACGTAAGGGGTAACACTGTCGTTTTTTTTTTCTGGTCGAAATTTTGATTTTCGATATCTCAGCTCTGGAAGGGTCTAGAGCCTCCATTGTTGCACTCAGGTCTATGTCTCATGGCCCTCTATCAGAATCCAGAGTTTTGAGAAGATTGGGGATACTTAATTTTTAGCCCAAAAAAAAAAAACGTAAGGGGTAACACTGTCGTTTTTTTTTTCGGGTCGAAATTTTGAGTTTCGATATCTCAGCACTAGAAGGATCTAGAGCCTCCATTGTTGCACTCAGGTCTAAGTCTCATGGCCCTCTATCAGAATCCAGAGTTTTGAGAAGATTGGGGATACTTAATTTTTCGCCCAAAAAAAAAACGTAAGGGGTAACACTGTCGTTTTTTTTACGGGTCGAAATTTTGATTTTCGATATCTCAGCTCTGGAAGGGTCTAGAGCCTCCATTGTTGCACTCAGGTCTAAGTCTCATGGCCCTCTATCAGAATCCAGAGTTTTGAGAAGATGGGGGATACTTAATTTTTCGCACAAAAAAAAAAGTAAGGGGTGACACTGTCGTTTTTTTTTTTTTCTGGTCGAAATTTTGATTTTCGATATCTCAGCTCTGGAAGGGTCTAGAGCCTCCATTGTTGCACTCAGGTCAATGTCTCATGGCCCTCTATCAGAATCCAGAGTTTTGAGAAGATTGGGGATACTTAATTTTTCACCCCCAAAAAAAAAACATAAGGGGTAACACTGTCATTTTTTTTTCTGGTCGAAATTTTGATTTTCGATATCTCAGCTCTGGAAGGGTCTAGAGCCTCCATTGTTGCACTCAGGTCTAAGTCTCATAGCCCTCTATCAGAATCCAGAGTTTTGAGAAGATTGGGGATACTTAATTTTTTACCCCCCCAAAAAAAACGTAAGGGGTAACACTGTCGTTTTTTTTTCTGGTCGAAATTTTGATTTTCGATATCTCAGCTCTGGAAGGGTCTAGAGCCTCCATTGTTGCACTCAGGTCTATGTCTCATGGCCCTCTATCAGATTCCAGAGTTTTGAGAAGATTGGGGATACTTAATTTTTAGCCCAAAAAAAAAAAACGTAAGGGGTAACACTGTCGTTTTTTTTTTCAGGTCGAAATTTTGAGTTTCGATATCTCAGCACTAGAAGGATCTAGAGCCTCCATTGTTGCACTCAGGTCTAAATCTCATGGCCCTCTATCAGAATCCAGAGTTTTGAGAAGATTGGGGATACTAAATTTTTCGCCCAAAAAAAAAACGTAAGGGGTAACACTGTCGTTTTTTTTACGGGTCGAAATTTTGATTTTCGATATCTCAGCTCTGGAAGGGTCTAGAGCCTCCATTGTTGAACTCAGGTCTAAGTCTCATGGCCCTCTATCAGAATCCAGAGTTTTGAGAAGATTAGGGATACTTAATTTTTCGCCCAAAAAAAAAAACGTAAGGGGTAACACTGTCGTTTTTTTTTCTGGTCGAAATTTTGAATTTCGATATCTCAGCTCTGGAAGGGTCTAGAGCCTCCATTGTTGCACTCAGGTCTAAGTCTCATGGCCCTCTATCAGAATCCAGAGTTTTGAGAAGATTGGGGATACTTAATTTTTCACCCCAAAAAAAAACGTAAGGGGTAACACTGTCGTTTTTTTTTCTGGTCGAAATTTTGAATTTCGATATCTCAGCTCTGGAAGGGTCTAGAGCCTCCATTGTTGCACTCAGGTCTAAGTCTCATGGCCCTCTATCAGAATCCAGAGTTTTGAGAAGATTAGGGATACTTAATTTTTCGCCCAAAAAAAAAAACGTAAGGGGTAACACTGTCGTTTTTTTTTTTCTGGTCGAAATTTTGAATTTCGATATCTCAGCTCTGGAAGGGTCTAGAGCCTCCATTGTTGCACTCAGGTCTAAGCCTCATGGCCCTCTATCAGAATCCAGAGTTTTGAGAAGATTAGGGATACTTAATTTTTCGCCCAAAAAAAAACGTAAGGGGTAACACTGTCGTTTTTTTTTTCTGGTCAAAATTTTGATTTTCGATATCTCAGCTCTGGAAGGGTCTAGAGCCTCCATTGTTGCACTCAGGTCTATGTCTCATGGCCCTCTTTCAGAATCCAGAGTTTTGAGAAGATTGGGGATACTTAATTTTTAGCCCAAAAAAAAAAAACGTAAGGGGTAACACTGTCGTTTTTTTTACGGGTCGAAATTTTGATTTTCGATATCTCAGCTCTGGAAGGGTCTAGAGCCTCCATTGTTGCACTCAGGTCTAAGTCTCA
This sequence comes from Pimephales promelas, assembly GCF_988280905.1. Lineage (NCBI taxonomy): Eukaryota > Metazoa > Chordata > Actinopteri > Cypriniformes > Leuciscidae > Pimephales > Pimephales promelas. The sequence continues at coordinate 4,044,145 of NC_142784.1, read as the reverse complement.
TGGCCCTCTATCAGAATCCAGAGTTTTGAGAAGATTGGGGATACTTAATTTTTCGCCCAAAAAAAAAAAGTAAGGGGTGACACTGTCGTTTTTTTTTTTTTTCTGGTCGAAATTTTGATTTTCGATATCTCAGCTCTGGAAGGGTCTAGAGCCTCCATTGTTGCACTCAGGTCAATGTCTCATGGCCCTCTATCAGAATCCAGAGTTTTGAGAAGATTGGGGATACTTAATTTTTCACCCCCAAAAAAAAAACATAAGGGGTAACACTGTCATTTTTTTTTCTGGTCGAAATTTTGATTTTCGATATCTCAGCTCTGGAAGGGTCTAGAGCCTCCATTGTTGCACTCAGGTCTAAGTCTCATGGCCCTCTATCAGAATCCAGAGTTTTGAGAAGATTGGGGATACTTAATTTTTCGCCCCCAAAAAAAAAAGTAAGGGGTAACACTGTCGTTTTTTTTCTGGTCGAAATTTTTAATTTCGATATCTCAGCTCTGGAAGGGTCTAGAGCCTCCATTGTTGCACTCAGGTCTAAGTCTCATGGCCCTCTATCAGAATCCAGAGTTTTGAGAAGATTAGGGATACTTAATTTTTCGCCCAAAAAAAAAACGTAAGGGGTAACATTGTCGTTTTTTTTTTCTGGTCGAAATTTTGAATTTCGATATCTCAGCTCTGGAAGGGTCTAGAGCCTCCATTGTTGCACTCAGGTCTAAGTCTCATGGCCCTCTATCAGAATCCAGAGTTTTGAGAAGATTAGGGATACTTAATTTTTTGCCCAAAAAAAAAAACGTAAGGGGTAACACTGTCGTTTTTTTTTTCTGGTCGAAATTTTGATTTTCGATATCTCAGCTCTGGAAGGGTCTAGAGCCTCCATTGTTGCACTCAGGTCTATGTCTCATGGCCCTCTATCAGAATCCAGAGTTTTGAGAAGATTGGGGATACTTAATTTTTCGCCCAAAAAAAAAACGTAAGGGGTAACACTGTCGTTTTTTTTACGGGTCGAAATTTTGATTTTCGATATCTCAGCTCTGGAAGGGTCTAGAGCCTCCATTGTTGCACTCAGGTCTAAGTCTCATGGCCCTCTATCAGAATCCAGAGTTTTGAGAAGATTGGGGATACTTAATTTTTCGCCCAAAAAAAAAAAGTAAGGGGTGACACTGTCGTTTTTTTTTTTTTTCTGGTCGAAATTTTGATTTTCGATATCTCAGCTCTGGAAGGGTCTAGAGCCTCCATTGTTGCACTCAGGTCAATGTCTCATGGCCCTCTATCAGAATCCAGAGTTTTGAGAAGATTGGGGATACTTAATTTTTCACCCCCCAAAAAAAAACATAAGGGGTAACACTGTCATTTTTTTTTCTGGTCGAAATTTTGATTTTCGATATCTCAGCTCTGGAAGGGTCTAGAGCCTCCATTGTTGCACTCAGGTCTAAGTCTCATAGCCCTCTATCAGAATCCAGAGTTTTGAGAAGATTGGGGATACTTAATTTTTTACCCCCCAAAAAAAACGTAAGGGGTAACACTGTCGTTTTTTTTTCTGGTCGAAATTTAGATTTTCGATATCTCAGCTCTGGAAGGGTCTAGAGCCTCCATTGTTGCACTCAGGTCTATGTCTCATGGCCCTCTATCAGATTCCAGAGTTTTGAGAAGATTGGGGATACTTAATTTTTAGCCCAAAAAAAAAAAACGTAAGGGGTAACACTGTCGTTTTTTTTTTCGGGTCGAAATTTTGAGTTTCGATATCTCAGCACTAGAAGGATCTAGAGCCTCCATTGTTGCACTCAGGTCTAAATCTCATGGCCCTCTATCAGAATCCAGAGTTTTGAGAAGATTGGGGATACTTAATTTTTCGCCCAAAAAAAAAAACGTAAGGGGTAACACTGTCGTTTTTTTTACGGGTCGAAATTTTGATTTTCGATATCTCAGCTCTGGAAGGGTCTAGAGCCTCCATTGTTGCACTCAGGTCTAAGTCTCATGGCCCTCTATCAGAATCCAGAGTTTTGAGAAGATTGGGGATACTTAATTTTTCACCCCCAAAAAAAAACGTAAGGGGTAACACTGTCGTTTTTTTTTCTGGTCGAAATATTGAATTTCGATATCTCAGCTCTGGAAGGGTCTAGAGCCTCCATTGTTGAACTCAGGTCTAAGTCTCATGGCCCTCTATCAGAATCCAGAGTTTTGAGAAGATTAGGGATACTTAATTTTTCGCCCAAAAAAAAAAAACGTAAGGGGTAACACTGTCGTTTTTTTTTCTGGTCGAAATTTTGAATTTCGATATCTCAGCTCTGGAAGGGTCTAGAGCCTCCATTGTTGCACTCAGGTCTAAGTCTCATGGCCCTCTATCAGAATCCAGAGTTTTGAGAAGATTAGGGATACTTAATTTTTCGCCCAAAAAAAAAACGTAAGGGGTAACACTGTCGTTTTTTTTTTCTGGTCGAAATTTTGAATTTCGAAATCTCAGCTCTGGAAGGGTCTAGAGCCTCCATTGTTGCACTCAGGTCTAAGTCTCATGGCCCTCTATCAGAATCCAGAGTTTTGAGAAGATTAGGGATACTTAATTTTTCGCCCAAAAAAAAACGTAAGGGGTAACACTGTCGTTTTTTTTTTCTGGTCGAAATTTTGATTTTCGATATCTCAGCTCTGGAAGGGTCTAGAGCCTCCATTGTTGCACTCAGGTCTATGTCTCATGGCCCTCTATCAGAATCCAGAGTTTTGAGAAGATTGGGGATACTTAATTTTTAGCCCAAAAAAAACAAAACGTTAGGGGTAACACTGTCGGTTTTTTTTTCGGGTCGAAATTTTGAGTTTCGATATCTCAGCACTAGAAGGATCTAGAGCCTCCATTGTTGCACTCAGGTCTAAGTCTCATGGCCCTCTATCAGAATCCAGAGTTTTGAGAAGATTGGGGATACTTAATTTTTCGCCCAAAAAAAAAACGTAAGGGGTGACACTGTCGTTTTTTTTTTTTCTGGTCGAAATTTTGATTTTCGATATCTCAGCTCTGGAAGGATCTAGAGCCTCCATTGTTGCACTCAGGTCTATGTCTCATGGCCCTCTATCAGAATCCAGAGTTTTGAGAAGATTGGGGATACTTAATTTTTAGCCCCAAAAAAAAAAAAACGTAAGGGGTAACACTGTCGTTTTTTTTTCGGGTCGAAATTTTGAGTTTCGATATCTCAGCACTAGAAGGATCTAGAGCCTCCATTGTTGCACTCAGGTCTAAGTCTCATGGCCCTCTATCAGAATCCAGAGTTTTGAGAAGATTGGGGATACTTAATTTTTCGCCCAAAAAAAAAACGTAAGGGGTAACACTGTCGTTTTTTTTTCTGGTCGAAATTTTGAATTTCGATATCTCAGCTCTGGAAGGGTCTAGAGCCTCCATTGTTGCACTCAGGTCTAAATCTCATGGCCCTCTATCAGAATCCAGAGTTTTGAGAAGTTTGGGGATACTTAATTTTTCGCCCAAAAAAAAAAAACGTAAGGGGTAACACTGCCGTTTTTTTTTCTGGTCGAAATTTTGATTTTCGGTATCTCAGCACTGGAAGGGTCTAGAGCCTCCATTGTTGCACTCAGGTCTATGTCTCATGGCCCTCTATCAGAATACAGAATTTGGAGAAGATTGGGGATACTTAATTTTTCGCCCCAAAAAAAAAAACGTAAGGGGTCACACTGTCGTTTTTTTTTTCTGGTCGAAATTTTGATTTTCGATATCTCAGCTTTGGAAGGGTCTAGAGCCTCCATTGTTGCACTCAGGTCTATGTCTCATTGCCCTCTATCAGAATCCAGAGTTTTGAGAAGATTAGGGATACTTAATTTTTCGCCCAAAAAAAAAACGTAAGGGGTGACACTCTCGTTTTTTTTTTTTCTGGTCGAAATTTTGATTTTCAATATCTCAGCTCTGGAAGGGTCTAGAGCCTCCATTGTTGCACTCAGGTCAATGTCTCATGGCCCTCTATCAGAATCCAGAGTTTTGAGAAGATTGGGGATACTTAATTTTTCACCCCAAAAAAAAAACGTAAGGGGTAACACTGTCGTTTTTTTTTCTGGTCGAAATTTTGATTTTCGATATCTCAGCTCTGGAAGGGTCTAGAGCCTCCATTGTTGCACTCAGGTCTATGTCTCATGGCCCTCTATCAGAATCCAGAGTTTTGAGAAGATTGGGGATACTTAATTTTTCGCCCCAAAAAAAAAACGTAAGGGGTAACACTGTCGTTTTTTTTTCTGGTCGAAATTTTGAATTTCGATATCTCAGCTCTGGAAGGGTTTAGAGCCTCCATTGTTGCACTCAGGTCTAAGTCTCATGGCCCTCTATCAGAATCCAGAGTTTTGAGACGATTGGGGATACTTAATTTTTCGCCCCAAAAAAAAAAAAACGTAAGGGGTAACACTGTCGTTTTTTTTTTCTGGTCGAAATTTTGATTTTCGATATCTCAGCTCTGGAAGGATCTAGAGCCTCCATTGTTGCACTCAGGTCTATGTCTCATGGCCCTCTATCAGAATCCAGAGTTTTGAGAAGATTAGGGATACTTAATTTTTCGCCCAAAAAAAAAACGTAAGGGGTAACACTGTCGTTTTTTTTCGGGTCGAAAGTTTGAGTTTCGATATCTCAGCACTGGAAGGGTCTAGAGCCTCCATTGTTGCACTCAGGTCTATGTCTCATGGCCCTCTATCAGAATCCAGAATTTTGAGAATATTGGGGATACTTAATTTTTCGCCCCCAAAAAAAAACGTAAGGGGTAACACTGTCGTTTTTTTTTTCTGGTCGAAATTTTGATTTTCGATATCTCAGCTCTGGAAGGGTCTAGAGCCTCCATTGTTGCACTCAGGTCTATGTCTCATGGCCCTCTATCAGAATCCAGAGTTTTGAGAAGATTGGGGATACTTAATTTTTCACCCCCAAAAAAAAAAACATAAGGGGTAACACTGTCGTTTTTTTTTTCTGGTCGAAATTTTGATTTTCGATATCTCAGCTCTGGAAGGGTCTAGAGCCTCCATTGTTGCACTCAGGTCTAAGTCTCATGGCCCTCTATCAGAATCCAGAGTTTTGAGAAGATTGGGGATACTTAATTTTTTACCCCCCAAAAAAAACGTAAGGGGTAACACTGTCGTTTTTTTTTCTGGTCGAAATTTTGATTTTCGATATCTCAGCTCTGGAAGGGTCTAGAGCCTCCATTGTTGCACTCAGGTCTATGTCTCATGGCCCTCTATCAGAATCCAGAGTTTTGAGAAGATTGGGGATACTTAATTTTTAGCCCAAAAAAAAAAAACGTAAGGGGTAAAACTGTCGTTTTTTTTTTCGGGTCGAAATTTTGAGTTTCGATATCTCAGCACTAGAAGGATCTAGAGCCTCCATTGTTGCACTCAGGTCTAAATCTCATGGCCCTCTATCAGAATCCAGAGTTTTGAGAAGATTGGGGATACTTAATTTTTCACCCCAAAAAAAAACGTAAGGGGTAACACTGTCGTTTTTTTTTCTGGTCGAAATTTTGAATTTCGATATCTCAGCTCTGGAAGGGTCTAGAGCCTCCATTGTTGCACTCAGGTCTAAGTCTCATGGCCCTCTATCAGAATCCAGAGTTTTGAGAAGATTAGGGATACTTAATTTTTCGCCCAAAAAAAAAAAACGTAAGGGGTAACACTGTCGTTTTTTTTTCTGGTCAAAATTTTGAATTTCGATATCTCAGCTCTGGAAGGGTCTAGAGCCTCCATTGTTGCACTCAGGTCTAAGTCTCATGGCCCTCTATCAGAATCCAGAGTTTTGAGAAGATTAGGGATACTTAATTTTTCGCCCAAAAAAAAAACGTAAGGGGTAACACTGTCGTTTTTTTTTTCTGGTCGAAATTTTGAATTTCGAAATCTCAGCTCTGGAAGGGTCTAGAGCCTCCATTGTTGCACTCAGGTCTAAGTCTCATGGCCCTCTATCAGAATCCAGAGTTTTGAGAAGATTAGGGATACTTAATTTTTCGCCCAAAAAAAAACGTAAGGGGTAACACTGTCGTTTTTTTTTTCTGGTCGAAATTTTGATTTTCGATATCTCAGCTCTGGAAGGGTCTAGAGCCTCCATTGTTGCACTCAGGTCTATGTCTCATGGCCCTCTATCAGAATCCAGAGTTTTGAGAAGATTGGGGATACTTAATTTTTAGCCCAAAAAAAACAAAACGTAAGGGGTAACACTGTCGGGTTTTTTTTCGGGTCGAAATTTTGAGTTTCGATATCTCAGCACTAGAAGGATCTAGAGCCTCCATTGTTGCACTCAGGTCTAAGTCTCATGGCCCTCTATCAGAATCCAGAGTTTTGAGAAGATTGGGGATACTTAATTTTTCGCCCAAAAAAAAAACGTAAGGGGTGACACTGTCGTTTTTTTTTTTTCTGGTCGAAATTTTGATTTTCGATATCTCAGCTCTGGAAGGATCTAGAGCCTCCATTGTTGCACTCAGGTCTATGTCTCATGGCCCTCTATCAGAATCCAGAGTTTTGAGAAGATTGGGGATACTTAATTTTTAGCCCAAAAAAAAAAAAAACGTAAGGGGTAACACTGTCGTTTTTTTTTCGGGTCGAAATTTTGAGTTTCGATATCTCAGCACTAGAAGGATCTAGAGCCTCCATTGTTGCACTCAGGTCTAAGTCTCATGGCCCTCTATCAGAATCCAGAGTTTTGAGAAGATTGGGGATACTTAATTTTTCGCCCAAAAAAAAAAACGTAAGGGGTAACACTGTCGTTTTTTTTTCTGGTCGAAATTTTGAATTTCGATATCTCAGCTCTGGAAGGGTCTAGAGCCTCCATTGTTGCACTCAGGTCTAAATCTCATGGCCCTCTATCAGAATCCAGAGTTTTGAGAAGTTTGGGGATACTTAATTTTTCGCCCAAAAAAAAAAACCGTAAGGGGTAACACTGCCGTTTTTTTTTCTGGTCGAAATTTTGATTTTCGGTATCTCAGCACTGGAAGGGTCTAGAGCCTCCATTGTTGCACTCAGGTCTATGTCTCATGGCCCTCTATCAGAATACAGAATTTGGAGAAGATTGGGGATACTTAATTTTTCGCCCCAAAAAAATAAACGTAAGGGGTCACACTGTCGTTTTTTTTTTCTGGTCGAAATTTTGATTTTCGATATCTCAGCTTTGGAAGGGTCTAGAGCCTCCATTGTTGCACTCAGGTCTATGTCTCATTGCCCTCTATCAGAATCCAGAGTTTTGAGAAGATTAGGGATACTTAATTTTTCGCCCAAAAAAAAAACGTAAGGGGTGACACTCTCGTTTTTTTTTTTTTCTGGTCGAAATTTTGATTTTCAATATCTCAGCTCTGGAAGGGTCTAGAGCCTCCATTGTTGCACTCAGGTCTATGTCTCATGGCCCTCTATCAGAATCCAGAGTTTTGAGAAGATTGGGGATACTTAATTTTTCACCCCAAAAAAAAAACGTAAGGGGTAACACTGTCGTTTTTTTTTTCTGGTCGAAATTTTGATTTTCGATATCTCAGCTCTGGAAGGGTCTAGAGCCTCCATTGTTGCACTCAGGTCTATGTCTCATGGCCCTCTATCAGAATCCAGAGTTTTGAGAAGATTGGGGATACTTAATTTTTCGCCCCAAAAAAAAAACGTAAGGGGTAACACTGTCGTTTTTTTTTCTGGTCGAAATTTTGAATTTCGATATCTCAGCTCTGGAAGGGTTTAGAGCCTCCATTGTTGCACTCAGGTCTAAGTCTCATGGCCCTCTATCAGAATCCAGAGTTTTGAGACGATTGGGGATACTTAATTTTTCGCCCCAAAAAAAAAAAACGTAAGGGGTAACACTGTCGTTTTTTTTTTCTGGTCGAAATTTTGATTTTCGATATCTCAGCTCTGGAAGGGTCTAGAGCCTCCATTGTTGCACTCAGGTCTAAGTCTCATGGCCCTCTATCAGAATCCAGAGTTTTGAGAAGATTGGGGATACTTAATTTTTCGCCCAAAAAAAAAAAACGTAAGGGGTAACACTGTCGTTTTTTTTCTGGTCGAAATTTTGATTTTCGATATCTCAGCTCTGGAAGGATCTAGAGCCTCCATTGTTGCACTCAGGTCTATGTCTCATGGCCCTCTATCAGAATCCAGAGTTTTGAGAAGATTAGGGATACTTAATTTTTCGCCCAAAAAAAAAACGTAAGGGGTAACACTGTCGTTTTTTTTCGGGTCGAAAGTTTGAGTTTCGATATCTCAGCACTGGAAGGGTCTAGAGCCTCCATTGTTGCACTCAGGTCTATGTCTCATGGCCCTCTATCAGAATCCAGAATTTTGAGAATATTGGGGATACTTAATTTTTCGCCCAAAAAAAAAAACGTAAGGGGTGACACTGTCGTTTTTTTTTTTTCTGGTCGAAATTTTGATTTTCAATATCTCAGCTCTGGAAGGGTCTAGAGCCTCCATTGTTGCACTCAGGTCAATGTCTCATGGCCCTCTATCAGAATCCAGAGTTTTGAGAAGATTAGGGATACTTAATTTTTCGCCCAAAAAAAAACGTAAGGGGTAACACTGTCGTATTTTTTTCTGGTCGAAATTTTGAATTTCGATATCTCAGCTCTGGAAGGGTCTAGAGCCTCCATTGTTGCACTCAGGTCTAAGTCTCATGGCCCTCTATCAGAATCCAGAGTTTTGAGAAGATTAGGGATACTTAATTTTTCGCCCAAAAAAAAAAAACGTAAGGGGTAACACTGTCGTTTTTTTTTCTGGTCGAAATTTTGATTTTCGATATCTCAGCTCTGGAAGGGTCTAGAGCCTCCATTGTTGCACTCAGGTCTATGTCTCATGGCCCTCTATCAGAATCCAGAGTTTTGAGAAGATTGGGGATACTTAATTTTTAGCCCAAAAAAAAAAACGTAAGGGGTAACACTGTCGTTTTTTTTTCGGGTCGAAATTTTGACTTTCGATATCTCAGCACTAGAAGGATCTAGAGCCTCCATTGTTGCACTCAGGTCTAAGTCTCATGGCCCTCTATCAGAATCCAGAGTTTTGAGAAGATTGGGGATACTTAATTTTTCGCCCAAAAAAAAAACGTAAGGGGTAACACTGTCGTTTTTTTTACGGGTCGAAATTTTGATTTTCGATATCTCAGCTCTGGAAGGGTCTAGAGCCTCCATTGTTGCACTCAGGTCTAAGTCTCATGGCCCTCTATCAGAATCCAGAGTTTTGAGAAGATTGGGGATACTTAATTTTTCGCCCAAAAAAAAAAAGTAAGGGGTGACACTGTCGTTTTTTTTTTTTTTTGGTCGAAATTTTGATTTTCGATATCTCAGCTCTGGAAGGGTCTAAAGCCTCCATTGTTGCACTCAGGTCAATGTCTCATGGCCCTCTATCAGAATCCAGAGTTTTGAGAAGATTGGGGATACTTAATTTTTCACCCCCCAAAAAAAAACATAAGGGGTAACACTGTCATTTTTTTTTCTGGTCGAAATTTTGATTTTCGATATCTCAGCTCTGGAAGGGTCTAGAGCCTCCATTGTTGCACTCAGGTCTATGTCTCATGGCCCTCTATCAGAATCCAGAGTTTTGAGAAGATTGGGGATACTTAATTTTTAGCCCAAAAAAAAAAAACGTAAGGGGTAACACTGTCGTTTTTTTTTTCGGGTCGAAATTTTGAGTTTCGATATCTCAGCACTAGAAGGATCTAGAGCCTCCATTGTTGCACTCAGGTCTAAGTCTCATGGCCCTCTATCAGAATCCAGAGTTTTGAGAAGATTGGGGATACTTAATTTTTCGCCCAAAAAAAAAACGTAAGGGGTAACACTGTCGTTTTTTTTTACGGGTCGAAATTTTGATTTTCGATATCTCAGCTCTGGAAGGGTCTAGAGCCTCCATTGTTGCACTCAAGTCTAAGTCTCATGGCCCTCTATCAGAATCCAGAGTTTTGAGAAGATTGGGGATACTTAATTTTTCGCCCAAAAAAAAAACGTAAAGGGTAACACTGTCGTTTTTTTTACGGGTCGAAATTTTGATTTTCGATATCTCAGCTCTGGAAGGGTCTAGAGCCTCCATTGTTGCACTCAGGTCTAAGTCTCATGGCCCTCTATCAGAATCCAGAGTTTTGAGAAGATTGGGGATACTTAATTTTTCACCCCAAAAAAAAACGTAAGGGGTAACACTGTCGTTTTTTTTTCTGGTCGAAATTTTGAATTTCGATATCTCAGCTCTGGAAGGGTCTAGAGCCTCCATTGTTGCACTCAGGTCTAAGTCTCATGGCCCTCTATCAGAATCCAGAGTTTTGAGAAGATTAGGGATACTTAATTTTTCGCCCAAAAAAAAAACGTAAGGGGTAACACTGTCGTTTTTTTTTCTGGTCGAAATTTTGAATTTCGATATCTCAGCTCTTGAAGGGTCTAGAGCCTCCATTGTTGCACTCAGGTCTAAGTCTCATGGCCCTCTATCAGAATCCAGAGTTTTGAGAAGATTAGGGATACTTAATTTTTCGCCCAAAAAAAAAAAACGTAAGGGGTAACACTGTCGTTTTTTTTTTCTGGTCGAAATTTTGAATTTCGATATCTCAGCTCTGGAAGGGTCTAGAGCCTCCATTGTTGCACTCAGGTCTAAGTCTCATGGCCCTCTATCAGAATCCAGAGTTTTGAGAAGATTAGGGATACTTAATTTTTCGCCCAAAAAAAAACGTAAGGGGTAACACTGTCGTTTTTTTTTTCTGGTCGAAATTTTGATTTTCGATATCTCAGCTCTGGAAGGGTCTAGAGCCTCCATTGTTGCACTCAGGTCTATGTCTCATGGCCCTCTATCAGAATCCAGAGTTTTGAGAAGATTGGGGATACTTAATTTTTAGCCCAAAAAAAAAAACGTAAGGGGTAACACTGTCGGGTTTTTTTTCGGGTCGAAATTTTGAGTTTCGATATCTCAGCACTAGAAGGATCTAGAGCCTCCATTGTTGCACTCAGGTCTAAGTCTCATGGCCCTCTATCAGAATCCAGAGTTTTGAGAAGATTGGGGATACTTAATTTTTCGCCCCAAAAAAAAAAAGTAAGGGGTAACACTGTCGTTTTTTTTCTGGTCGAAATTTTGAATTTCGATATCTCAGCTCTGGAAGGGTCTAGAGCCTCCATTGTTGCACTCAGGTCTAAGTCTCATGGCCCTCTATCAGAATCCAGAGTTTTGAGAAGATTAGGGATACTTAATTTTTCGCCCAAAAAAAAAAAACGTAAGGGGTAACACTGTCGTTTTTTTTTCTGGTCGAAATTTTGATTTTCGATATCTCAGCTCTGGAAGGGTCTAAAGCCTCCATTGTTGCACTCAGGTCTATGTCTCATGGCCCTCTATCAGAATCCAGAGTTTTGAGAAGATTGGGGATACTTAATTTTTAGCCCAAAAAAAAAAAAACGTAAGGGGTAACACTGTCGTTTTTTTTTTCGGGTCGAAATTTTGAGTTTCGATATCTCAGCACTAGAAGGATCTAGAGCCTCCATTGTTGCACTCAGGTCTAAGTCTCATGGCCCTCTATCAGAATCCAGAGTTTTGAGAAGATTGGGGATACTTAATTTTTCGCCCAAAAAAAAAACGTAAGGGGTAACACTGTCGTTTTTTTTACGGGTCGAAATTTTGATTTTCGATATCTCAGCTCTGGAAGGGTCTAGAGCCTCCATTGTTGCACTCAGGTCTAAGTCTCATGGCCCTCTATCAGAATCCAGAGTTTTGAGAAGATTGGGGATACTTAATTTTTCGCCCAAAAAAAAAAGTAAGGGGTGACACTGTCGTTTTTTTTTTTTTTTCTGGTCGAAATTTTGATTTTCGATATCTCAGCTCTGGAAGGGTCTAGAGCCTCCATTGTTGCACTCAGGTCAATGTCTCATGGCCCTCTATCAGAATCCAGAGTTTTGAGAAGATTGGGGATACTTAATTTTTCACCCCCCAAAAAAAAACATGAGGGGTAACACTGTCATTTTTTTTTTCTGGTCGAAATTTTGATTTTCGATATCTCAGCTCTGGAAGGGTCTAGAGCCTCCATTGTTGCACTCAGGTCTAAGTCTCATGGCCCTCTATCAGAATCCAGAGTTTTGAGAAGATTGGGGATACTTAATTTTTTACCCCCCCAAAAAAACGTAAGGGGTAACACTGTCGTTTTTTTTTCTGGTCGAAATTTTGATTTTCGATATCTCAGCTCTGGAAGGGTCTAGAGCCTCCATTGTTGCACTCAGGTCTATGTCTCATGGCCCTCTATCAGAATCCAGAGTTTTGAGAAGATTGGGGATACTTAATTTTTAGCTAAAAAAAAAAAAACGTAAGGGGTAACACTGTCGTTTTTTTTTTCGGGTCGAAATTTTGAGTTTCGATATCTCAGCACTAGAAGGATCTAGAGCCTCCATTGTTGCACTCAGGTCTAAATCTCATGGCCCTCTATCAGAATCCAGAGTTTTGAGAAGATTGGGGATACTTAATTTTTCGCCCAAAAAAAAACGTAAGGGGTAACACTGTCGTTTTTTTTACGGGTCGAAATTTTGATTTTCGATATCTCAGCTCTGGAAGGGTCTAGAGCCTCCATTGTTGCACTCAGGTCTAAGTCTCATGGCCCTCTATCAGAATCCAGAGTTTTGAGAAGATTGGGGATACTTAATTTTTCGCCCAAAAAAAAAACGTAAGGGGTAACACTGTCGTTTTTTTTACGGGTCGAAATTTTGATTTTCGATATCTCAGCTCTGGAAGGGTCTAGAGCCTCCATTGTTGCACTCAGGTCTAAGTCTCATGGCCCTCTATCAGAATCCAGAGTTTTGAGAAGATTGGGGATACTTAATTTTTCACCCCAAAAAAAAAACGTAAGGGGTAACACTGTCGTTTTTTTTTCTGGTCGAAATTTTGAATTTCGATATCTCAGCTCTGGAAGGGTCTAGAGCCTCCATTGTTGCACTCAGGTCTAAGTCTCATGGCCCTCTATCAGAATCCAGAGTTTTGAGAAGATTAGGGATACTTAATTTTTCGCCCAAAAAAAAAAACGTAAGGGGTAACACTGTCGTTTTTTTTTCTGGTCGAAATTTTGAATTTCGATATCTCAGCTCTGGAAGGGTCTAGAGCCTCCATTGTTGCACTCAGGTCTAAGTCTCATGGCCCTCTATCAGAATCCAGAGTTTTGAGAAGATTAGGGATACTTAATTTTTCGCCCAAAAAAAAAACGTAAGGGGTAACACTGTCGTTTTTTTTTTCTGGTCGAAATTTTGAATTTCGAAATCTCAGCTCTGGAAGGGTCTAGAGCCTCCATTGTTGCACTCAGGTCTAAGTCTCATGGCCCTCTATCAGAATCCAGAGTTTTGAGAAGATTAGGGATACTTAATTTTTCGCCCAAAAAAAACGTAAGGGGTAACACTGTCGTTTTTTTTTTCTGGTCGAAATTTTGATTTTCGATATCTCAGCTCTGGAAGGGTCTAGAGCCTCCATTGTTGCACTCAGGTCTATGTCTCATGGCCCTCTATCAGAATCCAGAGTTTTGAGAAGATTGGGGATACTTAATTTTTAGCCCAAAAAAAACAAAACGTAAGGGGTAACACTGTCGGTTTTTTTTTCGGGTCGAAATTTTGAGTTTCGATATCTCAGCACTAGAAGGATCTAGAGCCTCCATTGTTGCACTCAGGTCTAAGTCTCATGGCCCTCTATCAGAATCCAGAGTTTTGAGAAGATTGGGGATACTTAATTTTTCGCCCAAAAAAAAAACGTAAGGGGTAACACTGTCGTTTTTTTACGGGTCGAAATTTTGATTTTCGATATCTCAGCTCTGGAAGGGTCTAGAGCCTCCATTGTTGCACTCAGGTCTAAGTCTCATGGCCCTCTATCAGAATCCAGAGTTTTGAGAAGATTGGGGATACTTAATTTTTCACACCAAAAAAAAACGTAAGGGGTAACACTGTCGTTTTTTTTTCTGGTCGAAATTTTGATTTTCGATATCTCAGCTCTGGAAGGATCTAGAGCCTCCATTGTTGCACTCAGGTCTATGTCTCATGGCCCTCTATCAGAATCCAGAGTTTTGAGAAGATTGGGGATACTTAATTTTTAGCCCAAAAAAAAAAAACGTAAGGGGTAACACTGTCGTTTTTTTTTCGGGTCGAAATTTTGAGTTTCGATATCTCAGCACTAGAAGGATCTAGAGCCTCCATTGTTGCACTCAGGTCTAAGTCTCATGGCCCTCTATCAGAATCCAGAGTTTTGAGAAGATTGGGGATACTTAATTTTTCGCCCAAAAAAAAAAAACGTAAGGGGTAACACTGTCGTTTTTTTACGGGTCGAAATTTTGATTTTCGATATCTCAGCTCTGGAAGGGTCTAGAGCCTCCATTGTTGCACTCAGGTCTAAGTCTCATGGCCCTCTATCAGAATCCAGAGTTTTGAGAAGATTGGGGATACTTAATTTTTCACCCCCCAAAAAAAAACATAAGGGGTAACACTGTCATTTTTTTTTCTGGTCGAAATTTTGAATTTCGATATCTCAGCTCTGGAAGGGTCTAGAGCCTCCATTGTTGCACTCAGGTCTAAGTCTCATGGCCCTCTATCAGAATCCAGAGTTTTGAGAAGATTAGGGATACTTAATTTTTCGCCCAAAAAAAAAACGTAAGGGGTAACACTGTCGTTTTTTTTTTCTGGTCGAAATTTTGAATTTCGATATCTCAGCTCTGGAAGGGTCTAGAGCCTCCATTGTTGCACTCAGGTCTAAGTCTCATGGCCCTCTATCAGAATCCAGAGTTTTGAGAAGATTAGGGATACTTAATTTTTCGCCCAAAAAAAAACGTAAGGGGTAACACTGTCGTTTTTTTTTTCTGGTCGAAATTTTGATTTTCGATATCTCAGCTCTGGAAGGGTCTAGAGCCTCCATTGTTGCACTCAGGTCTATGTCTCATGGCCCTCTATCAGAATCCAGAGTTTTGAGAAGATTGGGGATACTTAATTTTTAGCCCAAAAAAAAAAAACGTAAGGGGTAACACTGTCGGGGTTTTTTTCGGGTCGAAATTTTGAGTTTCGATATCTCAGCACTAGAAGGATCTAGAGCCTCCATTGTTGCACTCAGGTCTAAGTCTCATGGCCCTCTATCAGAATCCAGAGTTTTGAGAAGATTGGGGATACTTAATTTTTCGCCCCAAAAAAAAAAGTAAGGGGTAACACTGTCGTTTTTTTTCTGGTCGAAATTTTGAATTTCGATATCTCAGCTCTGGAAGGGTCTAGAGCCTCCATTGTTGCACTCAGGTCTAAGTCTCATGGCCCTCTATCAGAATCCAGAGTTTTGAGAAGATTAGGGATACTTAATTTTTCGCCCAAAAAAAAAACGTAAGGGGTAACATTGTCGTTTTTTTTTTCTGGTCGAAATTTTGAATTTCGATATCTCAGCTCTGGAAGGGTCTAGAGCCTCCATTGTTGCACTCAGGTCTAAGTCTCATGGCCCTCTATCAGAATCCAGAGTTTTGAGAAGATTAGGGATACTTAATTTTTCGCCCAAAAAAAAAAACGTAAGGGGTAACACTGTCGTTTTTTTTTTCTGGTCGAAATTTTGATTTTCGATATCTCAGCTCTGGAAGGGTCTAGAGCCTCCATTGTTGCACTCAGGTCTATGTCTCATGGCCCTCTATCAGAATCCAGAGTTTTGAGAAGATTGGGGATACTTAATTTTTAGCCCAAAAAAAAAAAAAACGTAAGGGGTAACACTGTCGTTTTTTTTTTCGGGTCGAAATTTTGAGTTTCGATATCTCAGCACTAGAAGGATCTAGAGCCTCCATTGTTGCACTCAGGTCTAAGTCTCATGGCCCTCTATCAGAATCCAGAGTTTTGAGAAGATTGGGGATACTTAATTTTTCGCCCAAAAAAAAAACGTAAGGGGTAACACTGTCGTTTTTTTTACGGGTCGAAATTTTGATTTTCGATATCTCAGCTCTGGAAGGGTCTAGAGCCTCCATTGTTGCACTCAGGTCTAAGTCTCATGGCCCTCTATCAGAATCCAGAGTTTTGAGAAGATTGGGGATACTTAATTTTTCGCCCAAAAAAAAAAGTAAGGGGTGACACTGTCGTTTTTTTTTTTTTCTGGTCGAAATTTTGATTTTCGATATCTCAGCTCTGGAAGGGTCTAGAGCCTCCATTGTTGCACTCAGGTCAATGTCTCATGGCCCTCTATCAGAATCCAGAGTTTTGAGAAGATTGGGGATACTTAATTTTTCACCCCCAAAAAAAAAACATAAGGGGTAACACTGTCATTTTTTTTTCTGGTCGAAATTTTGATTTTCGATATCTCAGCTCTGGAAGGGTCTAGAGCCTCCATTGTTGCACTCAGGTCTAAGTCTCATAGCCCTCTATCAGAATCCAGAGTTTTGAGAAGATTGGGGATACTTAATTTTTTACCCCCCAAAAAAAACGTAAGGGGTAACACTGTCGTTTTTTTTTCTGGTCGAAATTTTGATTTTCGATATCTCAGCTCTGGAAGGGTCTAGAGCCTCCATTGTTGCACTCAGGTCTATGTCTCATGGCCCTCTATCAGATTCCAGAGTTTTGAGAAGATTGGGGATACTTAATTTTTAGCCCAAAAAAAAAAAACGTAAGGGGTAACACTGTCGTTTTTTTTTTCGGGTCGAAATTTTGAGTTTCGATATCTCAGCACTAGAAGGATCTAGAGCCTCCATTGTTGCACTCAGGTCTAAATCTCATGGCCCTCTATCAGAATCCAGAGTTTTGAGAAGATTGGGGATACTTAATTTTTCGCCCAAAAAAAAAAACGTAAGGGGTAACACTGTCGTTTTTTTTACGGGTCGAAATTTTGATTTTCGATATCTCAGCTCTGGAAGGGTCTAGAGCCTCCATTGTTGCACTCAGGTCTAAGTCTCATGGCCCTCTATCAGAATCCAGAGTTTTGAGAAGATTGGGGATACTTAATTTTTCACCCCCAAAAAAAAACGTAAGGGGTAACACTGTCGTTTTTTTTTCTGGTCGAAATTTTGAATTTCGATATCTCAGCTCTGGAAGGGTCTAGAGCCTCCATTGTTGAACTCAGGTCTAAGTCTCATGGCCCTCTATCAGAATCCAGAGTTTTGAGAAGATTAGGGATACTTAATTTTTCGCCCAAAAAAAAAAAAACGTAAGGGGTAACACTGTCGTTTTTTTTTCTGGTCGAAATTTTGAATTTCGATATCTCAGCTCTGGAAGGGTCTAGAGCCTCCATTGTTGCACTCAGGTCTAAGTCTCATGGCCCTCTATCAGAATCCAGAGTTTTGAGAAGATTGGGGATACTTAATTTTTCACCCCCAAAAAAAAACGTAAGGGGTAACACTGTCGTTTTTTTTTCTGGTCGAAATTTTGAATTTCGATATCTCAGCTCTGGAAGGGTCTAGAGCCTCCATTGTTGCACTCAGGTCTAAGTCTCATGGCCCTCTATCAGAATCCAGAGTTTTGAGAAGATTAGGGATACTTAATTTTTCGCCCAAAAAAAAAAAACGTAAGGGGTAACACTGTCGTTTTTTTTTCTGGTCGAAATTTTGAATTTCGATATCTCAGCTCTGGAAGGGTCTAGAGCCTCCATTGTTGCACTCAGGTCTAAGTCTCATGGCCCTCTATCAGAATCCAGAGTTTTGAGAAGATTAGGGATACTTAATTTTTCGCCCAAAAAAAAACGTAAGGGGTAACACTGTCGTATTTTTTTCTGGTCGAAATTTTGAATTTCGATATCTCAGCTCTGGAAGGGTCTAGAGCCTCCATTGTTGCACTCAGGTCTAAGTCTCATGGCCCTCTATCAGAATCCAGAGTTTTGAGAAGATTAGGGATACTTAATTTTTCGCCCAAAAAAAAAAAACGTAAGGGGTAACACTGTCGTTTTTTTTTTTCTGGTCGAAATTTTGATTTTCGATATCTCAGCTCTGGAAGGGTCTAGAGCCTCCATTGTTGCACTCAGGTCTATGTCTCATGGCCCTCTATCAGAATCCAGAGTTTTGAGAAGATTGGGGATACTTAATTTTTAGCCCAAAAAAAAAAAACGTAAGGGGTAACACTGTCGTTTTTTTTTCGGGTCGAAATTTTGACTTTCGATATCTCAGCACTAGAAGGATCTAGAGCCTCCATTGTTGCACTCAGGTCTAAGTCTCATGGCCCTCTATCAGAATCCAGAGTTTTGAGAAGATTGGGGATACTTAATTTTTCGCCCAAAAAAAAAACGTAAGGGGTAACACTGTCGTTTTTTTTACGGGTCGAAATTTTGATTTTCGATATCTCAGCTTTGGAAGGGTCTAGAGCCTCCATTGTTGCACTCAGGTCTAAGTCTCATGGCCCTCTATCAGAATCCAGAGTTTTGAGAAGATTGGGGATACTTAATTTTTCGCCCAAAAAAAAAAAGTAAGGGGTGACACTGTCGTTTTTTTTTTTTTTGGTCGAAATTTTGATTTTCGATATCTCAGCTCTGGAAGGGTCTAAAGCCTCCATTGTTGCATTCAGGTCAATGTCTCATGGCCCTCTATCAGAATCCAGAGTTTTGAGAAGATTGGGGATACTTAATTTTTCACCCCCAAAAAAAAAACATAAGGGGTAACACTGTCATTTTTTTTTCTGGTCGAAATTTTGATTTTCGATATCTCAGCTCTGGAAGGGTCTAGAGCCTCCATTGTTGCACTCAGGTCTATGTCTCATGGCCCTCTATCAGAATCCAGAGTTTTGAGAAGATTGGGGATACTTAATTTTTAGCCCAAAAAAAAAAACGTAAGGGGTAACACTGTCGTTTTTTTTTTCGGGTCGAAATTTTGAGTTTCGATATCTCAGCACTAGAAGGATCTAGAGCCTCCATTGTTGCACTCAGGTCTAAGTCTCATGGCCCTCTATCAGAATCCAGAGTTTTGAGAAGATTGGGGATACTTAATTTTTCGCCCAAAAAAAAAACGTAAGGGGTAACACTGTCGTTTTTTTTACGGGTCGAAATTTTGATTTTCGATATCTCAGCTCTGGAAGGGTCTAGAGCCTCCATTGTTGCACTCAAGTCTAAGTCTCATGGCCCTCTATCAGAATCCAGAGTTTTGAGAAGATTGGGGATACTTAATTTTTCGCCCAAAAAAAAAACGTAAGGGGTAACACTGTCGTTTTTTTTACGGGTCGAAATTTTGATTTTCGATATCTCAGCTCTGGAAGGGTCTAGAGCCTCCATTGTTGCACTCAGGTCTAAGTCTCATGGCCCTCTATCAGAATCCAGAGTTTTGAGAAGATTGGGGATACTTAATTTTTCACCCCCCAAAAAAAAACATAAGGGGTAACACTGTCATTTTTTTTTCTGGTCGAAATTTTGATTTTCGATATCTCAGCTCTGGAAGGGTCTAGAGCCTCCATTGTTGCACTCAGGTCTATGTCTCATGGCCCTCTATCAGAATCCAGAGTTTTGAGAAGATTGGGGATACTTAATTTTTAGCCCAAAAAAAAAAAACGTAAGGGGTAACACTGTCGTTTTTTTTTTCGGGTCGAAATTTTGAGTTTCGATATCTCAGCACTAGAAGGATCTAGAGCCTCCATTGTTGCACTCAGGTCTAAGTCTCATGGCCCTCTATCAGAATCCAGAGTTTTGAGAAGATTGGGGATACTTAATTTTTCGCCCAAAAAAAAACGTAAGGGGTAACACTGTCGTTTTTTTTACGGGTCGAAACTTTGATTTTCGATATCTCAGCTCTGGAAGGGTCTAGAGCCTCCATTGTTGCACTCAAGTCTAAGTCTCATGGCCCTCTATCAGAATCCAGAGTTTTGAGAAGATTGGGGATACTTAATTTTTCGCCCAAAAAAAAAACGTAAGGGGTAACACTGTCGTTTTTTTACGGGTCGAAATTTTGATTTTCGATATCTCAGCTCTGGAAGGGTCTAGAGCCTCCATTGTTGCACTCAGGTCTAAGTCTCATGGCCCTCTATCAGAATCCAGAGTTTTGAGAAGATTGGGGATACTTAATTTTTCACCCCAAAAAAAAACGTAAGGGGTAACACTGTCGTTTTTTTTTCTGGTCGAAATTTTGAATTTCGATATCTCAGCTCTGGAAGGGTCTAGAGCCTCCATTGTTGCACTCAGGTCTAAGTCTCATGGCCCTCTATCAGAATCCAGAGTTTTGAGAAGATTAGGGATACTTAATTTTTCGCCCAAAAAAAAAACGTAAGGGGTAACACTGTCGTTTTTTTTTTCTGGTCGAAATTTTGAATTTCGATATCTCAGCTCTGGAAGGGTCTAGAGCCTCCATTGTTGCACTCAGGTCTAAGTCTCATGGCCCTCTATCAGAATCCAGAGTTTTGAGAAGATTAGGGATACTTAATTTTTCGCCCAAAAAAAAAAAACGTAAGGGGTAACACTGTCGTTTTTTTTTTCTGGTCGAAATTTTGAATTTCGATATCTCAGCTCTGGAAGGGTCTAGAGCCTCCATTGTTGCACTCAGGTCTAAGTCTCATGGCCCTCTATCAGAATCCAGAGTTTTGAGAAGATTAGGGATACTTAATTTTTCGCCCAAAAAAAAACGTAAGGGGTAACACTGTCGTTTTTTTTTCTGGTCGAAATTTTGATTTTCGATATCTCAGCTCTGGAAGGGTCTAGAGCCTCCATTGTTGCACTCAGGTCTATGTCTCATGGCCCTCTATCAGAATCCAGAGTTTTGAGAAGATTGGGGATACTTAATTTTTAGCCCAAAAAAAAAAACGTAAGGGGTAACACTGTCGGGGTTTTTTTCGGGTCGAAATTTTGAGTTTCGATATCTCAGCACTAGAAGGATCTAGAGCCTCCATTGTTGCACTCAGGTCTAAGTCTCATGGCCCTCTATCAGAATCCAGAGTTTTGAGAAGATTGGGGATACTTAATTTTTCGCCCCAAAAAAAAAAAGTAAGGGGTAACACTGTCGTTTTTTTTCTGGTCGAAATTTTGAATTTCGATATCTCAGCTCTGGAAGGGTCTAGAGCCTCCATTGTTGCACTCAGGTCTAAGTCTCATGGCCCTCTATCAGAATCCAGAGTTTTGAGAAGATTAGGGATACTTAATTTTTCGCCCAAAAAAAAAACGTAAGGGGTAACATTGTCGTTTTTTTTTTCTGGTCGAAATTTTGAATTTCGATATCTCAGCTCTGGAAGGGTCTAGAGCCTCCATTGTTGCACTCAGGTCTAAGTCTCATGGCCCTCTATCAGAATCCAGAGTTTTGAGAAGATTAGGGATACTTAATTTTTCGCCCAAAAAAAAAAACGTAAGGGGTAACACTGTCGTTTTTTTTTCTGGTCGAAATTTTGATTTTCGATATCTCAGCTCTGGAAGGGTCTAGAGCCTCCATTGTTGCACTCAGGTCTATGTCTCATGGCCCTCTATCAGAATCCAGAGTTTTGAGAAGATTGGGGATACTTAATTTTTAGCCCAAAAAAAAAAAACGTAAGGGGTAACACTGTCGTTTTTTTTTTCGGGTCGAAATTTTGAGTTTCGATATCTCAGCACTAGAAGGATCTAGATTCTCCATTGTTGCACTCAGGTCTAAGTCTCATGGCCCTCTATCAGAATCCAGAGTTTTGAGAAGATTGGGGATACTTAATTTTTCGCCCAAAAAAAAAACGTAAGGGGTAACACTGTCGTTTTTTTTACGGGTCGAAATTTTGATTTTCGATATCTCAGCTCTGGAAGGGTCTAGAGCCTCCATTGTTGCACTCAGGTCTAAGTCTCATGGCCCTCTATCAGAATCCAGAGTTTTGAGAAGATTGGGGATACTTAATTTTTCGCCCAAAAAAAAAAGTAAGGGGTGACACTGTCGTTTTTTTTTTTTTCTGGTCGAAATTTTGATTTTCGATATCTCAGCTCTGGAAGGGTCTAGAGCCTCCATTGTTGCACTCAGGTCAATGTCTCATGGCCCTCTATCAGAATCCAGAGTTTTGAGAAGATTGGGGATACTTAATTTTTCACCCCCCCAAAAAAAACATAAGGGGTAACACTGTCATTTTTTTTTTCTGGTCGAAATTTTGATTTTCGATATCTCAGCTCTGGAAGGGTCTAGAGCCTCCATTGTTGCACTCAGGTCTAAGTCTCATGGCCCTCTATCAGAATCCAGAGTTTTGAGAAGATTGGGGATACTTAATTTTTTACCCCCCCAAAAAAACGTAAGGGGTAACACTGTCGTTTTTTTTTCTGGTCGAAATTTTGATTTTCGATATCTCAGCTCTGGAAGGGTCTAGAGCCTCCATTGTTGCACTCAGGTCTATGTCTCATGGCCCTCTATCAGAATCCAGAGTTTTGAGAAGATTGGGGATACTTAATTTTTAGCCCAAAAAAAAAAAACGTAAGGGGTAACACTGTCGTTTTTTTTTTCGGGTCGAAATTTTGAGTTTCGATATCTCAGCACTAGAAGGATCTAGAGCCTCCATTGTTGCACTCAGGTCTAAGTCTCATGGCCCTCTATCAGAATCCAGAGTTTTGAGAAGATTGGGGATACTTAATTTTTCGCCCAAAAAAAAACGTAAGGGGTAACACTGTCGTTTTTTTTACGGGTCGAAACTTTGATTTTCGATATCTCAGCTCTGGAAGGGTCTAGAGCCTCCATTGTTGCACTCAAGTCTAAGTCTCATGGCCCTCTATCAGAATCCAGAGTTTTGAGAAGATTGGGGATACTTAATTTTTCGCCCAAAAAAAAAACGTAAGGGGTAACACTGTCGTTTTTTTACGGGTCGAAATTTTGATTTTCGATATCTCAGCTCTGGAAGGGTCTAGAGCCTCCATTGTTGCACTCAGGTCTAAGTCTCATGGCCCTCTATCAGAATCCAGAGTTTTGAGAAGATTGGGGATACTTAATTTTTCACCCCAAAAAAAAACGTAAGGGGTAACACTGTCGTTTTTTTTTTCTGGTCGAAATTTTGAATTTCGATATCTCAGCTCTGGAAGGGTCTAGAGCCTCCATTGTTGCACTCAGGTCTAAGTCTCATGGCCCTCTATCAGAATCCAGAGTTTTGAGAAGATTAGGGATACTTAATTTTTCGCCCAAAAAAAAAACGTAAGGGGTAACACTGTCGTTTTTTTTTTCTGGTCGAAATTTTGAATTTCGATATCTCAGCTCTGGAAGGGTCTAGAGCCTCCATTGTTGCACTCAGGTCTAAGTCTCATGGCCCTCTATCAGAATCCAGAGTTTTGAGAAGATTAGGGATACTTAATTTTTCGCCCAAAAAAAAAAAACGTAAGGGGTAACACTGTCGTTTTTTTTTTCTGGTCGAAATTTTGAATTTCGATATCTCAGCTCTGGAAGGGTCTAGAGCCTCCATTGTTGCACTCAGGTCTAAGTCTCATGGCCCTCTATCAGAATCCAGAGTTTTGAGAAGATTAGGGATACTTAATTTTTCGCCCAAAAAAAAACGTAAGGGGTAACACTGTCGTTTTTTTTTCTGGTCGAAATTTTGATTTTCGATATCTCAGCTCTGGAAGGGTCTAGAGCCTCCATTGTTGCACTCAGGTCTATGTCTCATGGCCCTCTATCAGAATCCAGAGTTTTGAGAAGATTGGGGATACTTAATTTTTAGCCCAAAAAAAAAAACGTAAGGGGTAACACTGTCGGTTTTTTTTTCGGGTCGAAATTTTGAGTTTCGATATCTCAGCACTAGAAGGATCTAGAGCCTCCATTGTTGCACTCAGGTCTAAGTCTCATGGCCCTCTATCAGAATCCAGAGTTTTGAGAAGATTGGGGATACTTAATTTTTCGCCCCAAAAAAAAAAAGTAAGGGGTAACACTGTCGTTTTTTTTCTGGTCGAAATTTTGAATTTCGATATCTCAGCTCTGGAAGGGTCTAGAGCCTCCATTGTTGCACTCAGGTCTAAGTCTCATGGCCCTCTATCAGAATCCAGAGTTTTGAGAAGATTAGGGATACTTAATTTTTCGCCCAAAAAAAAAACGTAAGGGGTAACATTGTCGTTTTTTTTTTCTGGTCGAAATTTTGAATTTCGATATCTCAGCTCTGGAAGGGTCTAGAGCCTCCATTGTTGCACTCAGGTCTAAGTCTCATGGCCCTCTATCAGAATCCAGAGTTTTAAGAAGATTAGGGATACTTAATTTTTCGCCCAAAAAAAAAAACGTAAGGGGTAACACTGTCGTTTTTTTTTCTGGTCGAAATTTTGATTTTCGATATCTCAGCTCTGGAAGGGTCTAGAGCCTCCATTGTTGCACTCAGGTCTATGTCTCATGGCCCTCTATCAGAATCCAGAGTTTTGAGAAGATTGGGGATACTTAATTTTTAGCCCAAAAAAAAAAAAACGTAAGGGGTAACACTGTCGTTTTTTTTTTCGGGTCGAAATTTTGAGTTTCGATATCTCAGCACTAGAAGGATCTAGAGCCTCCATTGTTGCACTCAGGTCTAAGTCTCATGGCCCTCTATCAGAATCCAGAGTTTTGAGAAGATTGGGGATACTTAATTTTTCGCCCAAAAAAAAAACGTAAGGGGTAACACTGTCGTTTTTTTTACGGGTCGAAATTTTGATTTTCGATATCTCAGCTCTGGAAGGGTCTAGAGCCTCCATTGTTGCACTCAGGTCTAAGTCTCATGGCCCTCTATCAGAATCCAGAGTTTTGAGAAGATTGGGGATACTTAATTTTTCGCCCAAAAAAAAAAAGTAAGGGGTGACACTGTCGTTTTTTTTACGGGTCGAAATTTTGATTTTCGATATCTCAGCTCTGGAAGGGTCTAGAGCCTCCATTGTTGCACTCAGGTCTATGTCTCATGGCCCTCTATCAGATTCCAGAGTTTTGAGAAGATTGGGGATACTTAATTTTTAGCCCAAAAAAAAAAAACGTAAGGGGTAACACTGTCGTTTTTTTTTTCGGGTCGAAATTTTGAGTTTCGATATCTCAGCACTAGAAGGATCTAGAGCCTCCATTGTTGCACTCAGGTCTAAATCTCATGGCCCTCTATCAGAATCCAGAGTTTTGAGAAGATTGGGGATACTTAATTTTTCGCCCAAAAAAAAAAACGTAAGGGGTAACACTGTCGTTTTTTTTACGGGTCGAAATTTTGATTTTCGATATCTCAGCTCTGGAAGGGTCTAGAGCCTCCATTGTTGCACTCAGGTCTAAGTCTCATGGCCCTCTATCAGAATCCAGAGTTTTGAGAAGATTGGGGATACTTAATTTTTCACCCCCAAAAAAAAACGTAAGGGGTAACACTGTCGTTTTTTTTTCTGGTCGAAATTTTGAATTTCGATATCTCAGCTCTGGAAGGGTCTAGAGCCTCCATTGTTGAACTCAGGTCTAAGTCTCATGGCCCTCTATCAGAATCCAGAGTTTTGAGAAGATTAGGGATACTTAATTTTTCGCCCAAAAAAAAAAAAACGTAAGGGGTAACACTGTCGTTTTTTTTTCTGGTCGAAATTTTGAATTTCGATATCTCAGCTCTGGAAGGGTCTAGAGCCTCCATTGTTGCACTCAGGTCTAAGTCTCATGGCCCTCTATCAGAATCCAGAGTTTTGAGAAGATTGGGGATACTTAATTTTTCACCCCCAAAAAAAAACGTAAGGGGTAACACTGTCGTTTTTTTTTCTGGTCGAAATTTTGAATTTCGATATCTCAGCTCTGGAAGGGTCTAGAGCCTCCATTGTTGCACTCAGGTCTAAGTCTCATGGCCCTCTATCAGAATCCAGAGTTTTGAGAAGATTAGGGATACTTAATTTTTCGCCCAAAAAAAAAAAAACGTAAGGGGTAACACTGTCGTTTTTTTTTCTGGTCGAAATTTTGAATTTCGATATCTCAGCTCTGGAAGGGTCTAGAGCCTCCATTGTTGCACTCAGGTCTAAGTCTCATGGCCCTCTATCAGAATCCAGAGTTTTGAGAAGATTAGGGATACTTAATTTTTCGCCCAAAAAAAAACGTAAGGGGTAACACTGTCGTATTTTTTTCTGGTCGAAATTTTGAATTTCGATATCTCAGCTCTGGAAGGGTCTAGAGCCTCCATTGTTGCACTCAGGTCTAAGTCTCATGGCCCTCTATCAGAATCCAGAGTTTTGAGAAGATTAGGGATACTTAATTTTTCGCCCAAAAAAAAAAAACGTAAGGGGTAACACTGTCGTTTTTTTTTTTCTGGTCGAAATTTTGATTTTCGATATCTCAGCTCTGGAAGGGTCTAGAGCCTCCATTGTTGCACTCAGGTCTATGTCTCATGGCCCTCTATCAGAATCCAGAGTTTTGAGAAGATTGGGGATACTTAATTTTTAGCCCAAAAAAAAAAAACGTAAGGGGTAACACTGTCGTTTTTTTTTCGGGTCGAAATTTTGACTTTCGATATCTCAGCACTAGAAGGATCTAGAGCCTCCATTGTTGCACTCAGGTCTAAGTCTCATGGCCCTCTATCAGAATCCAGAGTTTTGAGAAGATTGGGGATACTTAATTTTTCGCCCAAAAAAAAAACGTAAGGGGTAACACTGTCGTTTTTTTTACGGGTCGAAATTTTGATTTTCGATATCTCAGCTTTGGAAGGGTCTAGAGCCTCCATTGTTGCACTCAGGTCTAAGTCTCATGGCCCTCTATCAGAATCCAGAGTTTTGAGAAGATTGGGGATACTTAATTTTTCGCCCAAAAAAAAAAAGTAAGGGGTGACACTGTCGTTTTTTTTTTTTTTGGTCGAAATTTTGATTTTC
Source organism: Pimephales promelas (assembly GCF_988280905.1). Taxonomy (NCBI): domain Eukaryota; kingdom Metazoa; phylum Chordata; class Actinopteri; order Cypriniformes; family Leuciscidae; genus Pimephales; species Pimephales promelas. Next base: position 4,017,598 of record NC_142784.1, on the reverse strand, counting down.
GATATCTCAGCTCTGGAAGGGTCTAAAGCCTCCATTGTTGCATTCAGGTCAATGTCTCATGGCCCTCTATCAGAATCCAGAGTTTTGAGAAGATTGGGGATACTTAATTTTTCACCCCCAAAAAAAAAACATAAGGGGTAACACTGTCATTTTTTTTTCTGGTCGAAATTTTGATTTTCGATATCTCAGCTCTGGAAGGGTCTAGAGCCTCCATTGTTGCACTCAGGTCTATGTCTCATGGCCCTCTATCAGAATCCAGAGTTTTGAGAAGATTGGGGATACTTAATTTTTAGCCCAAAAAAAAAAACGTAAGGGGTAACACTGTCGTTTTTTTTTTCGGGTCGAAATTTTGAGTTTCGATATCTCAGCACTAGAAGGATCTAGAGCCTCCATTGTTGCACTCAGGTCTAAGTCTCATGGCCCTCTATCAGAATCCAGAGTTTTGAGAAGATTGGGGATACTTAATTTTTCGCCCAAAAAAAAAACGTAAGGGGTAACACTGTCGTTTTTTTTACGGGTCGAAATTTTGATTTTCGATATCTCAGCTCTGGAAGGGTCTAGAGCCTCCATTGTTGCACTCAAGTCTAAGTCTCATGGCCCTCTATCAGAATCCAGAGTTTTGAGAAGATTGGGGATACTTAATTTTTCGCCCAAAAAAAAAACGTAAGGGGTAACACTGTCGTTTTTTTTACGGGTCGAAATTTTGATTTTCGATATCTCAGCTCTGGAAGGGTCTAGAGCCTCCATTGTTGCACTCAGGTCTAAGTCTCATGGCCCTCTATCAGAATCCAGAGTTTTGAGAAGATTGGGGATACTTAATTTTTCACCCCCCAAAAAAAAACATAAGGGGTAACACTGTCATTTTTTTTTCTGGTCGAAATTTTGATTTTCGATATCTCAGCTCTGGAAGGGTCTAGAGCCTCCATTGTTGCACTCAGGTCTATGTCTCATGGCCCTCTATCAGAATCCAGAGTTTTGAGAAGATTGGGGATACTTAATTTTTAGCCCAAAAAAAAAAAACGTAAGGGGTAACACTGTCGTTTTTTTTTTCGGGTCGAAATTTTGAGTTTCGATATCTCAGCACTAGAAGGATCTAGAGCCTCCATTGTTGCACTCAGGTCTAAGTCTCATGGCCCTCTATCAGAATCCAGAGTTTTGAGAAGATTGGGGATACTTAATTTTTCGCCCAAAAAAAAACGTAAGGGGTAACACTGTCGTTTTTTTTACGGGTCGAAACTTTGATTTTCGATATCTCAGCTCTGGAAGGGTCTAGAGCCTCCATTGTTGCACTCAAGTCTAAGTCTCATGGCCCTCTATCAGAATCCAGAGTTTTGAGAAGATTGGGGATACTTAATTTTTCGCCCAAAAAAAAAACGTAAGGGGTAACACTGTCGTTTTTTTACGGGTCGAAATTTTGATTTTCGATATCTCAGCTCTGGAAGGGTCTAGAGCCTCCATTGTTGCACTCAGGTCTAAGTCTCATGGCCCTCTATCAGAATCCAGAGTTTTGAGAAGATTGGGGATACTTAATTTTTCACCCCAAAAAAAAACGTAAGGGGTAACACTGTCGTTTTTTTTTCTGGTCGAAATTTTGAATTTCGATATCTCAGCTCTGGAAGGGTCTAGAGCCTCCATTGTTGCACTCAGGTCTAAGTCTCATGGCCCTCTATCAGAATCCAGAGTTTTGAGAAGATTAGGGATACTTAATTTTTCGCCCAAAAAAAAAACGTAAGGGGTAACACTGTCGTTTTTTTTTTCTGGTCGAAATTTTGAATTTCGATATCTCAGCTCTGGAAGGGTCTAGAGCCTCCATTGTTGCACTCAGGTCTAAGTCTCATGGCCCTCTATCAGAATCCAGAGTTTTGAGAAGATTAGGGATACTTAATTTTTCGCCCAAAAAAAAAAAACGTAAGGGGTAACACTGTCGTTTTTTTTTTCTGGTCGAAATTTTGAATTTCGATATCTCAGCTCTGGAAGGGTCTAGAGCCTCCATTGTTGCACTCAGGTCTAAGTCTCATGGCCCTCTATCAGAATCCAGAGTTTTGAGAAGATTAGGGATACTTAATTTTTCGCCCAAAAAAAAACGTAAGGGGTAACACTGTCGTTTTTTTTTCTGGTCGAAATTTTGATTTTCGATATCTCAGCTCTGGAAGGGTCTAGAGCCTCCATTGTTGCACTCAGGTCTATGTCTCATGGCCCTCTATCAGAATCCAGAGTTTTGAGAAGATTGGGGATACTTAATTTTTAGCCCAAAAAAAAAAACGTAAGGGGTAACACTGTCGGGGTTTTTTTCGGGTCGAAATTTTGAGTTTCGATATCTCAGCACTAGAAGGATCTAGAGCCTCCATTGTTGCACTCAGGTCTAAGTCTCATGGCCCTCTATCAGAATCCAGAGTTTTGAGAAGATTGGGGATACTTAATTTTTCGCCCCAAAAAAAAAAAGTAAGGGGTAACACTGTCGTTTTTTTTCTGGTCGAAATTTTGAATTTCGATATCTCAGCTCTGGAAGGGTCTAGAGCCTCCATTGTTGCACTCAGGTCTAAGTCTCATGGCCCTCTATCAGAATCCAGAGTTTTGAGAAGATTAGGGATACTTAATTTTTCGCCCAAAAAAAAAACGTAAGGGGTAACATTGTCGTTTTTTTTTTCTGGTCGAAATTTTGAATTTCGATATCTCAGCTCTGGAAGGGTCTAGAGCCTCCATTGTTGCACTCAGGTCTAAGTCTCATGGCCCTCTATCAGAATCCAGAGTTTTGAGAAGATTAGGGATACTTAATTTTTCGCCCAAAAAAAAAAACGTAAGGGGTAACACTGTCGTTTTTTTTTCTGGTCGAAATTTTGATTTTCGATATCTCAGCTCTGGAAGGGTCTAGAGCCTCCATTGTTGCACTCAGGTCTATGTCTCATGGCCCTCTATCAGAATCCAGAGTTTTGAGAAGATTGGGGATACTTAATTTTTAGCCCAAAAAAAAAAAACGTAAGGGGTAACACTGTCGTTTTTTTTTTCGGGTCGAAATTTTGAGTTTCGATATCTCAGCACTAGAAGGATCTAGATTCTCCATTGTTGCACTCAGGTCTAAGTCTCATGGCCCTCTATCAGAATCCAGAGTTTTGAGAAGATTGGGGATACTTAATTTTTCGCCCAAAAAAAAAACGTAAGGGGTAACACTGTCGTTTTTTTTACGGGTCGAAATTTTGATTTTCGATATCTCAGCTCTGGAAGGGTCTAGAGCCTCCATTGTTGCACTCAGGTCTAAGTCTCATGGCCCTCTATCAGAATCCAGAGTTTTGAGAAGATTGGGGATACTTAATTTTTCGCCCAAAAAAAAAAGTAAGGGGTGACACTGTCGTTTTTTTTTTTTTCTGGTCGAAATTTTGATTTTCGATATCTCAGCTCTGGAAGGGTCTAGAGCCTCCATTGTTGCACTCAGGTCAATGTCTCATGGCCCTCTATCAGAATCCAGAGTTTTGAGAAGATTGGGGATACTTAATTTTTCACCCCCCCAAAAAAAACATAAGGGGTAACACTGTCATTTTTTTTTTCTGGTCGAAATTTTGATTTTCGATATCTCAGCTCTGGAAGGGTCTAGAGCCTCCATTGTTGCACTCAGGTCTAAGTCTCATGGCCCTCTATCAGAATCCAGAGTTTTGAGAAGATTGGGGATACTTAATTTTTTACCCCCCCAAAAAAACGTAAGGGGTAACACTGTCGTTTTTTTTTCTGGTCGAAATTTTGATTTTCGATATCTCAGCTCTGGAAGGGTCTAGAGCCTCCATTGTTGCACTCAGGTCTATGTCTCATGGCCCTCTATCAGAATCCAGAGTTTTGAGAAGATTGGGGATACTTAATTTTTAGCCCAAAAAAAAAAAACGTAAGGGGTAACACTGTCGTTTTTTTTTTCGGGTCGAAATTTTGAGTTTCGATATCTCAGCACTAGAAGGATCTAGAGCCTCCATTGTTGCACTCAGGTCTAAGTCTCATGGCCCTCTATCAGAATCCAGAGTTTTGAGAAGATTGGGGATACTTAATTTTTCGCCCAAAAAAAAACGTAAGGGGTAACACTGTCGTTTTTTTTACGGGTCGAAACTTTGATTTTCGATATCTCAGCTCTGGAAGGGTCTAGAGCCTCCATTGTTGCACTCAAGTCTAAGTCTCATGGCCCTCTATCAGAATCCAGAGTTTTGAGAAGATTGGGGATACTTAATTTTTCGCCCAAAAAAAAAACGTAAGGGGTAACACTGTCGTTTTTTTACGGGTCGAAATTTTGATTTTCGATATCTCAGCTCTGGAAGGGTCTAGAGCCTCCATTGTTGCACTCAGGTCTAAGTCTCATGGCCCTCTATCAGAATCCAGAGTTTTGAGAAGATTGGGGATACTTAATTTTTCACCCCAAAAAAAAACGTAAGGGGTAACACTGTCGTTTTTTTTTCTGGTCGAAATTTTGAATTTCGATATCTCAGCTCTGGAAGGGTCTAGAGCCTCCATTGTTGCACTCAGGTCTAAGTCTCATGGCCCTCTATCAGAATCCAGAGTTTTGAGAAGATTAGGGATACTTAATTTTTCGCCCAAAAAAAAAACGTAAGGGGTAACACTGTCGTTTTTTTTTTCTGGTCGAAATTTTGAATTTCGATATCTCAGCTCTGGAAGGGTCTAGAGCCTCCATTGTTGCACTCAGGTCTAAGTCTCATGGCCCTCTATCAGAATCCAGAGTTTTGAGAAGATTAGGGATACTTAATTTTTCGCCCAAAAAAAAAAAACGTAAGGGGTAACACTGTCGTTTTTTTTTTCTGGTCGAAATTTTGAATTTCGATATCTCAGCTCTGGAAGGGTCTAGAGCCTCCATTGTTGCACTCAGGTCTAAGTCTCATGGCCCTCTATCAGAATCCAGAGTTTTGAGAAGATTAGGGATACTTAATTTTTCGCCCAAAAAAAAACGTAAGGGGTAACACTGTCGTTTTTTTTTCTGGTCGAAATTTTGATTTTCGATATCTCAGCTCTGGAAGGGTCTAGAGCCTCCATTGTTGCACTCAGGTCTATGTCTCATGGCCCTCTATCAGAATCCAGAGTTTTGAGAAGATTGGGGATACTTAATTTTTAGCCCAAAAAAAAAAACGTAAGGGGTAACACTGTCGGTTTTTTTTTCGGGTCGAAATTTTGAGTTTCGATATCTCAGCACTAGAAGGATCTAGAGCCTCCATTGTTGCACTCAGGTCTAAGTCTCATGGCCCTCTATCAGAATCCAGAGTTTTGAGAAGATTGGGGATACTTAATTTTTCGCCCCAAAAAAAAAAAGTAAGGGGTAACACTGTCGTTTTTTTTCTGGTCGAAATTTTGAATTTCGATATCTCAGCTCTGGAAGGGTCTAGAGCCTCCATTGTTGCACTCAGGTCTAAGTCTCATGGCCCTCTATCAGAATCCAGAGTTTTGAGAAGATTAGGGATACTTAATTTTTCGCCCAAAAAAAAAACGTAAGGGGTAACATTGTCGTTTTTTTTTTCTGGTCGAAATTTTGAATTTCGATATCTCAGCTCTGGAAGGGTCTAGAGCCTCCATTGTTGCACTCAGGTCTAAGTCTCATGGCCCTCTATCAGAATCCAGAGTTTTAAGAAGATTAGGGATACTTAATTTTTCGCCCAAAAAAAAAAACGTAAGGGGTAACACTGTCGTTTTTTTTTCTGGTCGAAATTTTGATTTTCGATATCTCAGCTCTGGAAGGGTCTAGAGCCTCCATTGTTGCACTCAGGTCTATGTCTCATGGCCCTCTATCAGAATCCAGAGTTTTGAGAAGATTGGGGATACTTAATTTTTAGCCCAAAAAAAAAAAAACGTAAGGGGTAACACTGTCGTTTTTTTTTTCGGGTCGAAATTTTGAGTTTCGATATCTCAGCACTAGAAGGATCTAGAGCCTCCATTGTTGCACTCAGGTCTAAGTCTCATGGCCCTCTATCAGAATCCAGAGTTTTGAGAAGATTGGGGATACTTAATTTTTCGCCCAAAAAAAAAACGTAAGGGGTAACACTGTCGTTTTTTTTACGGGTCGAAATTTTGATTTTCGATATCTCAGCTCTGGAAGGGTCTAGAGCCTCCATTGTTGCACTCAGGTCTAAGTCTCATGGCCCTCTATCAGAATCCAGAGTTTTGAGAAGATTGGGGATACTTAATTTTTCGCCCAAAAAAAAAAAGTAAGGGGTGACACTGTCGTTTTTTTTACGGGTCGAAATTTTGATTTTCGATATCTCAGCTCTGGAAGGGTCTAGAGCCTCCATTGTTGCACTCAGGTCAATGTCTCATGGCCCTCTATCAGAATCCAGAGTTTTGAGAAGATTGGGGATACTTAATTTTTCACCCCCCAAAAAAAAACATAAGGGGTAACACTGTCATTTTTTTTTCTGGTCGAAATTTTGATTTTCGATATCTCAGCTCTGGAAGGGTCTAGAGCCTCCATTGTTGCACTCAGGTCTAAGTCTCATGGCCCTCTATCAGAATCCAGAGTTTTGAGAAGATTGGGGATACTTAATTTTTTACCCCCCCCAAAAAAACGTAAGGGGTAACACTGTCGTTTTTTTTTCTGGTCGAAATTTTGATTTTCGATATCTCAGCTCTGGAAGGGTCTAGAGCCTCCATTGTTGCACTCAGGTCTATGTCTCATGGCCCTCTATCAGAATCCAGAGTTTTGAGAAGATTGGGGATACTTAATTTTTAGCCCAAAAAAAAAAAACGTAAGGGGTAACACTGTCGTTTTTTTTTTCGGGTCGAAATTTTGAGTTTCGATATCTCAGCACTAGAAGGATCTAGAGCCTCCATTGTTGCACTCAGGTCTAAATCTCATGGCCCTCTATCAGAATCCAGAGTTTTGAGAAGATTGGGGATACTTAATTTTTCGCCCAAAAAAAAAACGTAAGGGGTAACACTGTCGTTTTTTTTACGGGTCGAAATTTTGATTTTCGATATCTCAGCTCTGGAAGGGTCTAGAGCCTCCATTGTTGCACTCAGGTCTAAGTCTCATGGCCCTCTATCAGAATCCAGAGTTTTGAGAAGATTGGGGATACTTAATTTTTCGCCCAAAAAAAAAACGTAAGGGGTAACACTGTCGTTTTTTTTACGGGTCGAAATTTTGATTTTCGATATCTCAGCTCTGGAAGGGTCTAGAGCCTCCATTGTTGCACTCAGGTCTAAGTCTCATGGCCCTCTATCAGAATCCAGAGTTTTGAGAAGATTGGGGATACTTAATTTTTCACCCCAAAAAAAAAACGTAAGGGGTAACACTGTCGTTTTTTTTTCTGGTCGAAATTTTGAATTTCGATATCTCAGCTCTGGAAGGGTCTAGAGCCTCCATTGTTGCACTCAGGTCTAAGTCTCATGGCCCTCTATCAGAATCCAGAGTTTTGAGAAGATTAGGGATACTTAATTTTTCGCCCAAAAAAAAAAACGTAAGGGGTAACACTGTCGTTTTTTTTTCTGGTCGAAATTTTGAATTTCGATATCTCAGCTCTGGAAGGGTCTAGAGCCTCCATTGTTGCACTCAGGTCTAAGTCTCATGGCCCTCTATCAGAATCCAGAGTTTTGAGAAGATTAGGGATACTTAATTTTTCGCCCAAAAAAAAAAACGTAAGGGGTAACACTGTCGTTTTTTTTTTCTGGTCGAAATTTTGAATTTCGAAATCTCAGCTCTGGAAGGGTCTAGAGCCTCCATTGTTGCACTCAGGTCTAAGTCTCATGGCCCTCTATCAGAATCCAGAGTTTTGAGAAGATTAGGGATACTTAATTTTTCGCCCAAAAAAAACGTAAGGGGTAACACTGTCGTTTTTTTTTTCTGGTCGAAATTTTGATTTTCGATATCTCAGCTCTGGAAGGGTCTAGAGCCTCCATTGTTGCACTCAGGTCTATGTCTCATGGCCCTCTATCAGAATCCAGAGTTTTGAGAAGATTGGGGATACTTAATTTTTAGCCCAAAAAAAACAAAACGTAAGGGGTAACACTGTCGGTTTTTTTTTCGGGTCGAAATTTTGAGTTTCGATATCTCAGCACTAGAAGGATCTAGAGCCTCCATTGTTGCACTCAGGTCTAAGTCTCATGGCCCTCTATCAGAATCCAGAGTTTTGAGAAGATTGGGGATACTTAATTTTTCGCCCAAAAAAAAAAACGTAAGGGGTAACACTGTCGTTTTTTTACGGGTCGAAATTTTGATTTTCGATATCTCAGCTCTGAAAGGGTCTAGAGCCTCCATTGTTGCACTCAGGTCTAAGTCTCATGGCCCTCTATCAGAATCCAGAGTTTTGAGAAGATTGGGGATACTTAATTTTTCACACCAAAAAAAAAACATAAGGGGTAACACTGTCGTTTTTTTTTCTGGTCGAAATTTTGATTTTCGATATCTCAGCTCTGGAAGGATCTAGAGCCTCCATTGTTGCACTCAGGTCTATGTCTCATGGCCCTCTATCAGAATCCAGAGTTTTGAGAAGATTGGGGATACTTAATTTTTAGCCCAAAAAAAAAACAACGTAAGGGGTAACACTGTCGTTTTTTTTTCGGGTCGAAATTTTGAGTTTCGATATCTCAGCACTAGAAGGATCTAGAGCCTCCATTGTTGCACTCAGGTCTAAGTCTCATGGCCCTCTATCAGAATCCAGAGTTTTGAGAAGATTGGGGATACTTAATTTTTCGCCCAAAAAAAAAACGTAAGGGGTGACACTGTCGTTTTTTTTTTTTTTCTGGTCGAAATTTTGATTTTCGATATCTCAGCTCTGGAAGGATCTAGAGCCTCCATTGTTGCACTCAGGTCTATGTCTCATGGCCCTCTATCAGAATCCAGAGTTTTGAGAAGATTGGGGATACTTAATTTTTAGCCCAAAAAAAAAAAAACGTAAGGGGTAACACTGTCGTTTTTTTTTCGGGTCGAAATTTTGAGTTTCGATATCTCAGCACTAGAAGGATCTAGAGCCTCCATTGTTGCACTCAGGTCTAAGTCTCATGGCCCTCTATCAGAATCCAGAGTTTTGAGAAGATTGGGGATACTTAATTTTTCGCCCAAAAAAAAAAACGTAAGGGGTAACACTGTCGTTTTTTTTTCTGGTCGAAATTTTGAATTTCGATATCTCAGCTCTGGAAGGGTCTAGAGCCTCCATTGTTGCACTCAGGTCTAAATCTCATGGCCCTCTATCAGAATCCAGAGTTTTGAGAAGTTTGGGGATACTTAATTTTTCGCCCAAAAAAAAAAAACGTAAGGGGTAACACTGCCGTTTTTTTTTCTGGTCGAAATTTTGATTTTCGGTATCTCAGCACTGGAAGGGTCTAGAGCCTCCATTGTTGCACTCAGGTCTATGTCTCATGGCCCTCTATCAGAATACAGAATTTGGAGAAGATTGGGGATACTTAATTTTTCGCCCCAAAAAAAAAAACGTAAGGGGTCACACTGTCGTTTTTTTTTTCTGGTCGAAATTTTGATTTTCGATATCTCAGCTTTGGAAGGGTCTAGAGCCTCCATTGTTGCACTCAGGTCTATGTCTCATTGCCCTCTATCAGAATCCATAGTTTTGAGAAGATTAGGGATACTTAATTTTTCGCCCAAAAAAAAAACGTAAGGGGTGACACTCTCGTTTTTTTTTTTTTCTGGTCGAAATTTTGATTTTCAATATCTCAGCTCTGGAAGGGTCTAGAGCCTCCATTGTTGCACTCAGGTCAATGTCTCATGGCCCTCTATCAGAATCCAGAGTTTTGAGAAGATTGGGGATACTTAATTTTTCACCCCAAAAAAAAAACGTAAGGGGTAACACTGTCGTTTTTTTTTTCTGGTCGAAATTTTGATTTTCGATATCTCAGCTCTGGAAGGGTCTAGAGCCTCCATTGTTGCACTCAGGTCTATGTCTCATGGCCCTCTATCAGAATCCAGAGTTTTGAGAAGATTGGGGATACTTAATTTTTCGCCCCAAAAAAAAAACGTAAGGGGTAACACTGTCGTTTTTTTTTCTGGTCGAAATTTTGAATTTCGATATCTCAGCTCTGGAAGGGTTTAGAGCCTCCATTGTTGCACTCAGGTCTAAGTCTCATGGCCCTCTATCAGAATCCAGAGTTTTGAGACGATTGGGGATACTTAATTTTTCGCCCCAAAAAAAAAAAACGTAAGGGGTAACACTGTCGTTTTTTTTTTCTGGTCGAAATTTTGATTTTCGATATCTCAGCTCTGGAAGGATCTAGAGCCTCCATTGTTGCACTCAGGTCTATGTCTCATGGCCCTCTATCAGAATCCAGAGTTTTGAGAAGATTAGGGATACTTAATTTTTCGCCCAAAAAAAAAACGTAAGGGGTAACACTGTCGTTTTTTTTCGGGTCGAAAGTTTGAGTTTCGATATCTCAGCACTGGAAGGGTCTAGAGCCTCCATTGTTGCACTCAGGTCTATGTCTCATGGCCCTCTATCAGAATCCAGAATTTTGAGAATATTGGGGATACTTAATTTTTCGCCCCCAAAAAAAAACGTAAGGGGTAACACTGTCGTTTTTTTTTTCTGGTCGAAATTTTGATTTTCGATATCTCAGCTCTGGAAGGGTCTAGAGCCTCCATTGTTGCACTCAGGTCTATGTCTCATGGCCCTCTATCAGAATCCAGAGTTTTGAGAAGATTGGGGATACTTAATTTTTCACCCCCAAAAAAAAAAACATAAGGGGTAACACTGTCGTTTTTTTTTTCTGGTCGAAATTTTGATTTTCGATATCTCAGCTCTGGAAGGGTCTAGAGCCTCCATTGTTGCACTCAGGTCTAAGTCTCATGGCCCTCTATCAGAATCCAGAGTTTTGAGAAGATTGGGGATACTTAATTTTTTACCCCCCAAAAAAAACGTAAGGGGTAACACTGTCGTTTTTTTTTCTGGTCGAAATTTTGATTTTCGATATCTCAGCTCTGGAAGGGTCTAGAGCCTCCATTGTTGCACTCAGGTCTATGTCTCATGGCCCTCTATCAGAATCCAGAGTTTTGAGAAGATTGGGGATACTTAATTTTTAGCCCAAAAAAAAAAAACGTAAGGGGTAACACTGTCGTTTTTTTTTTCGGGTCGAAATTTTGAGTTTCGATATCTCAGCACTAGAAGGATCTAGAGCCTCCATTGTTGCACTCAGGTCTAAATCTCATGGCCCTCTATCAGAATCCAGAGTTTTGAGAAGATTGGGGATACTTAATTTTTCGCCCAAAAAAAAAACGTAAGGGGTAACACTCGTTTTTTTTACGGGTCGAAATTTTGATTTTCGATATCTCAGCTCTGGAAGGGTCTAGAGCCTCCATTGTTGCACTCAGGTCTAAGTCTCATGGCCCTCTATCAGAATCCAGAGTTTTGAGAAGATTGGGGATACTTAATTTTTCACCCCAAAAAAAAACGTAAGGGGTAACACTGTCGTTTTTTTTTCTGGTCGAAATTTTGAATTTCGATATCTCAGCTCTGGAAGGGTCTAGAGCCTCCATTGTTGCACTCAGGTCTAAGTCTCATGGCCCTCTATCAGAATCCAGAGTTTTGAGAAGATTAGGGATACTTAATTTTTCGCCCAAAAAAAAAAAACGTAAGGGGTAACACTGTCGTTTTTTTTTCTGGTCAAAATTTTGAATTTCGATATCTCAGCTCTGGAAGGGTCTAGAGCCTCCATTGTTGCACTCAGGTCTAAGTCTCATGGCCCTCTATCAGAATCCAGAGTTTTGAGAAGATTAGGGATACTTAATTTTTCGCCCAAAAAAAAAACGTAAGGGGTAACACTGTCGTTTTTTTTTTCTGGTCGAAATTTTGAATTTCGAAATCTCAGCTCTGGAAGGGTCTAGAGCCTCCATTGTTGCACTCAGGTCTAAGTCTCATGGCCCTCTATCAGAATCCAGAGTTTTGAGAAGATTAGGGATACTTAATTTTTCGCCCAAAAAAAAACGTAAGGGGTAACACTGTCGTTTTTTTTTTCTGGTCGAAATTTTGATTTTCGATATCTCAGCTCTGGAAGGGTCTAGAGCCTCCATTGTTGCACTCAGGTCTATGTCTCATGGCCCTCTATCAGAATCCAGAGTTTTGAGAAGATTGGGGATACTTAATTTTTAGCCCAAAAAAAACAAAACGTAAGGGGTAACACTGTCGGTTTTTTTTTCGGGTCGAAATTTTGAGTTTCGATATCTCAGCACTAGAAGGATCTAGAGCCTCCATTGTTGCACTCAGGTCTAAGTCTCATGGCCCTCTATCAGAATCCAGAGTTTTGAGAAGATTGGGGATACTTAATTTTTCGCCCAAAAAAAAAACGTAAGGGGTGACACTGTCGTTTTTTTTTTTTTCTGGTCGAAATTTTGATTTTCGATATCTCAGCTCTGGAAGGATCTAGAGCCTCCATTGTTGCACTCAGGTCTATGTCTCATGGCCCTCTATCAGAATCCAGAGTTTTGAGAAGATTGGGGATACTTAATTTTTAGCCCAAAAAAAAAAAAACGTAAGGGGTAACACTGTCGTTTTTTTTTCGGGTCGAAATTTTGAGTTTCGATATCTCAGCACTAGAAGGATCTAGAGCCTCCATTGTTGCACTCAGGTCTAAGTCTCATGGCCCTCTATCAGAATCCAGAGTTTTGAGAAGATTGGGGATACTTAATTTTTCGCCCAAAAAAAAAAACGTAAGGGGTAACACTGTCGTTTTTTTTTCTGGTCGAAATTTTGAATTTCGATATCTCAGCTCTGGAAGGGTCTAGAGCCTCCATTGTTGCACTCAGGTCTAAATCTCATGGCCCTCTATCAGAATCCAGAGTTTTGAGAAGTTTGGGGATACTTAATTTTTCGCCCAAAAAAAAAAACCGTAAGGGGTAACACTGCCGTTTTTTTTTCTGGTCGAAATTTTGATTTTCGGTATCTCAGCACTGGAAGGGTCTAGAGCCTCCATTGTTGCACTCAGGTCTATGTCTCATGGCCCTCTATCAGAATACAGAATTTGGAGAAGATTGGGGATACTTAATTTTTCGCCCCAAAAAAAAAAACGTAAGGGGTCACACTGTCGTTTTTTTTTTCTGGTCGAAATTTTGATTTTCGATATCTCAGCTTTGGAAGGGTCTAGAGCCTCCATTGTTGCACTCAGGTCTATGTCTCATTGCCCTCTATCAGAATCCAGAGTTTTGAGAAGATTAGGGATACTTAATTTTTCGCCCAAAAAAAAAACGTAAGGGGTGACACTCTCGTTTTTTTTTTTTCTGGTCGAAATTTTGATTTTCAATATCTCAGCTCTGGAAGGGTCTAGAGCCTCCATTGTTGCACTCAGGTCAATGTCTCATGGCCCTCTATCAGAATCCAGAGTTTTGAGAAGATTGGGGATACTTAATTTTTCACCCCAAAAAAAAAACGTAAGGGGTAACACTGTCGTTTTTTTTTTCTGGTCGAAATTTTGATTTTCGATATCTCAGCTCTGGAAGGGTCTAGAGCCTCCATTGTTGCACTCAGGTCTATGTCTCATGGCCCTCTATCAGAATCCAGAGTTTTGAGAAGATTGGGGATACTTAATTTTTCGCCCCAAAAAAAAAACGTAAGGGGTAACACTGTCGTTTTTTTTTCTGGTCGAAATTTTGAATTTCGATATCTCAGCTCTGGAAGGGTTTAGAGCCTCCATTGTTGCACTCAGGTCTAAGTCTCATGGCCCTCTATCAGAATCCAGAGTTTTGAGACGATTGGGGATACTTAATTTTTCGCCCCAAAAAAAAAAAACGTAAGGGGTAACACTGTCGTTTTTTTTTTCTGGTCGAAATTTTGATTTTCGATATCTCAGCTCTGGAAGGGTCTAGAGCCTCCATTGTTGCACTCAGGTCTAAGTCTCATGGCCCTCTATCAGAATCCAGAGTTTTGAGAAGATTGGGGATACTTAATTTTTCGCCCAAAAAAAAAAAACGTAAGGGGTAACACTGTCGTTTTTTTTCTGGTCGAAATTTTGATTTTCGATATCTCAGCTCTGGAAGGATCTAGAGCCTCCATTGTTGCACTCAGGTCTATGTCTCATGGCCCTCTATCAGAATCCAGAGTTTTGAGAAGATTAGGGATACTTAATTTTTCGCCCAAAAAAAAAACGTAAGGGGTAACACTGTCGTTTTTTTTCGGGTCGAAAGTTTGAGTTTCGATATCTCAGCACTGGAAGGGTCTAGAGCCTCCATTGTTGCACTCAGGTCTATGTCTCATGGCCCTCTATCAGAATCCAGAATTTTGAGAATATTGGGGATACTTAATTTTTCGCCCAAAAAAAAAAACGTAAGGGGTGACACTGTCGTTTTTTTTTTTTCTGGTCGAAATTTTGATTTTCAATATCTCAGCTCTGGAAGGGTCTAGAGCCTCCATTGTTGCACTCAGGTCAATGTCTCATGGCCCTCTATCAGAATCCAGAGTTTTGAGAAGATTAGGGATACTTAATTTTTCGCCCAAAAAAAAACGTAAGGGGTAACACTGTCGTATTTTTTTCTGGTCGAAATTTTGAATTTCGATATCTCAGCTCTGGAAGGGTCTAGAGCCTCCATTGTTGCACTCAGGTCTAAGTCTCATGGCCCTCTATCAGAATCCAGCGTTTTGAGAAGATTAGGGATACTTAATTTTTCGCCCAAAAAAAAAAAAACGTAAGGGGTAACACTGTCGTTTTTTTTTCTGGTCGAAATTTTGATTTTCGATATCTCAGCTCTGGAAGGGTCTAGAGCCTCCATTGTTGCACTCAGGTCTATGTCTCATGGCCCTCTATCAGAATCCAGAGTTTTGAGAAGATTGGGGATACTTAATTTTTAGCCCAAAAAAAAAAACGTAAGGGGTAACACTGTCGTTTTTTTTTCGGGTCGAAATTTTGACTTTCGATATCTCAGCACTAGAAGGATCTAGAGCCTCCATTGTTGCACTCAGGTCTAAGTCTCATGGCCCTCTATCAGAATCCAGAGTTTTGAGAAGATTGGGGATACTTAATTTTTCGCCCAAAAAAAAAACGTAAGGGGTAACACTGTCGTTTTTTTTACGGGTCGAAATTTTGATTTTCGATATCTCAGCTCTGGAAGGGTCTAGAGCCTCCATTGTTGCACTCAGGTCTAAGTCTCATGGCCCTCTATCAGAATCCAGAGTTTTGAGAAGATTGGGGATACTTAATTTTTCGCCCAAAAAAAAAAAGTAAGGGGTGACACTGTCGTTTTTTTTTTTTTTTGGTCGAAATTTTGATTTTCGATATCTCAGCTCTGGAAGGGTCTAAAGCCTCCATTGTTGCACTCAGGTCAATGTCTCATGGCCCTCTATCAGAATCCAGAGTTTTGAGAAGATTGGGGATACTTAATTTTTCACCCCCCAAAAAAAAACATAAGGGGTAACACTGTCATTTTTTTTTCTGGTCGAAATTTTGATTTTCGATATCTCAGCTCTGGAAGGGTCTAGAGCCTCCATTGTTGCACTCAGGTCTATGTCTCATGGCCCTCTATCAGAATCCAGAGTTTTGAGAAGATTGGGGATACTTAATTTTTAGCCCAAAAAAAAAAAACGTAAGGGGTAACACTGTCGTTTTTTTTTTCGGGTCGAAATTTTGAGTTTCGATATCTCAGCACTAGAAGGATCTAGAGCCTCCATTGTTGCACTCAGGTCTAAGTCTCATGGCCCTCTATCAGAATCCAGAGTTTTGAGAAGATTGGGGATACTTAATTTTTCGCCCAAAAAAAAAACGTAAGGGGTAACACTGTCGTTTTTTTTTACGGGTCGAAATTTTGATTTTCGATATCTCAGCTCTGGAAGGGTCTAGAGCCTCCATTGTTGCACTCAAGTCTAAGTCTCATGGCCCTCTATCAGAATCCAGAGTTTTGAGAAGATTGGGGATACTTAATTTTTCGCCCAAAAAAAAAACGTAAAGGGTAACACTGTCGTTTTTTTTACGGGTCGAAATTTTGATTTTCGATATCTCAGCTCTGGAAGGGTCTAGAGCCTCCATTGTTGCACTCAGGTCTAAGTCTCATGGCCCTCTATCAGAATCCAGAGTTTTGAGAAGATTGGGGATACTTAATTTTTCACCCCAAAAAAAAACGTAAGGGGTAACACTGTCGTTTTTTTTTCTGGTCGAAATTTTGAATTTCGATATCTCAGCTCTGGAAGGGTCTAGAGCCTCCATTGTTGCACTCAGGTCTAAGTCTCATGGCCCTCTATCAGAATCCAGAGTTTTGAGAAGATTAGGGATACTTAATTTTTCGCCCAAAAAAAAAACGTAAGGGGTAACACTGTCGTTTTTTTTTCTGGTCGAAATTTTGAATTTCGATATCTCAGCTCTTGAAGGGTCTAGAGCCTCCATTGTTGCACTCAGGTCTAAGTCTCATGGCCCTCTATCAGAATCCAGAGTTTTGAGAAGATTAGGGATACTTAATTTTTCGCCCAAAAAAAAAAAAACGTAAGGGGTAACACTGTCGTTTTTTTTTTCTGGTCGAAATTTTGAATTTCGATATCTCAGCTCTGGAAGGGTCTAGAGCCTCCATTGTTGCACTCAGGTCTAAGTCTCATGGCCCTCTATCAGAATCCAGAGTTTTGAGAAGATTAGGGATACTTAATTTTTCGCCCAAAAAAAAACGTAAGGGGTAACACTGTCGTTTTTTTTTTCTGGTCGAAATTTTGATTTTCGATATCTCAGCTCTGGAAGGGTCTAGAGCCTCCATTGTTGCACTCAGGTCTATGTCTCATGGCCCTCTATCAGAATCCAGAGTTTTGAGAAGATTGGGGATACTTAATTTTTAGCCCAAAAAAAAAAACGTAAGGGGTAACACTGTCGGGTTTTTTTTCGGGTCGAAATTTTGAGTTTCGATATCTCAGCACTAGAAGGATCTAGAGCCTCCATTGTTGCACTCAGGTCTAAGTCTCATGGCCCTCTATCAGAATCCAGAGTTTTGAGAAGATTGGGGATACTTAATTTTTCGCCCCAAAAAAAAAAAGTAAGGGGTAACACTGTCGTTTTTTTTCTGGTCGAAATTTTGAATTTCGATATCTCAGCTCTGGAAGGGTCTAGAGCCTCCATTGTTGCACTCAGGTCTAAGTCTCATGGCCCTCTATCAGAATCCAGAGTTTTGAGAAGATTAGGGATACTTAATTTTTCGCCCAAAAAAAAAAAACGTAAGGGGTAACACTGTCGTTTTTTTTTCTGGTCGAAATTTTGATTTTCGATATCTCAGCTCTGGAAGGGTCTAAAGCCTCCATTGTTGCACTCAGGTCTATGTCTCATGGCCCTCTATCAGAATCCAGAGTTTTGAGAAGATTGGGGATACTTAATTTTTAGCCCAAAAAAAAAAAAACGTAAGGGGTAACACTGTCGTTTTTTTTTTCGGGTCGAAATTTTGAGTTTCGATATCTCAGCACTAGAAGGATCTAGAGCCTCCATTGTTGCACTCAGGTCTAAGTCTCATGGCCCTCTATCAGAATCCAGAGTTTTGAGAAGATTGGGGATACTTAATTTTTCGCCCAAAAAAAAAACGTAAGGGGTAACACTGTCGTTTTTTTTACGGGTCGAAATTTTGATTTTCGATATCTCAGCTCTGGAAGGGTCTAGAGCCTCCATTGTTGCACTCAGGTCTAAGTCTCATGGCCCTCTATCAGAATCCAGAGTTTTGAGAAGATTGGGGATACTTAATTTTTCGCCCAAAAAAAAAAGTAAGGGGTGACACTGTCGTTTTTTTTTTTTTTTCTGGTCGAAATTTTGATTTTCGATATCTCAGCTCTGGAAGGGTCTAGAGCCTCCATTGTTGCACTCAGGTCAATGTCTCATGGCCCTCTATCAGAATCCAGAGTTTTGAGAAGATTGGGGATACTTAATTTTTCACCCCCCAAAAAAAAACATGAGGGGTAACACTGTCATTTTTTTTTTCTGGTCGAAATTTTGATTTTCGATATCTCAGCTCTGGAAGGGTCTAGAGCCTCCATTGTTGCACTCAGGTCTAAGTCTCATGGCCCTCTATCAGAATCCAGAGTTTTGAGAAGATTGGGGATACTTAATTTTTTACCCCCCCAAAAAAACGTAAGGGGTAACACTGTCGTTTTTTTTTCTGGTCGAAATTTTGATTTTCGATATCTCAGCTCTGGAAGGGTCTAGAGCCTCCATTGTTGCACTCAGGTCTATGTCTCATGGCCCTCTATCAGAATCCAGAGTTTTGAGAAGATTGGGGATACTTAATTTTTAGCTAAAAAAAAAAAAACGTAAGGGGTAACACTGTCGTTTTTTTTTTCGGGTCGAAATTTTGAGTTTCGATATCTCAGCACTAGAAGGATCTAGAGCCTCCATTGTTGCACTCAGGTCTAAATCTCATGGCCCTCTATCAGAATCCAGAGTTTTGAGAAGATTGGGGATACTTAATTTTTCGCCCAAAAAAAAACGTAAGGGGTAACACTGTCGTTTTTTTTACGGGTCGAAATTTTGATTTTCGATATCTCAGCTCTGGAAGGGTCTAGAGCCTCCATTGTTGCACTCAGGTCTAAGTCTCATGGCCCTCTATCAGAATCCAGAGTTTTGAGAAGATTGGGGATACTTAATTTTTCGCCCAAAAAAAAAACGTAAGGGGTAACACTGTCGTTTTTTTTACGGGTCGAAATTTTGATTTTCGATATCTCAGCTCTGGAAGGGTCTAGAGCCTCCATTGTTGCACTCAGGTCTAAGTCTCATGGCCCTCTATCAGAATCCAGAGTTTTGAGAAGATTGGGGATACTTAATTTTTCACCCCAAAAAAAAAACGTAAGGGGTAACACTGTCGTTTTTTTTTCTGGTCGAAATTTTGAATTTCGATATCTCAGCTCTGGAAGGGTCTAGAGCCTCCATTGTTGCACTCAGGTCTAAGTCTCATGGCCCTCTATCAGAATCCAGAGTTTTGAGAAGATTAGGGATACTTAATTTTTCGCCCAAAAAAAAAAACGTAAGGGGTAACACTGTCGTTTTTTTTTCTGGTCGAAATTTTGAATTTCGATATCTCAGCTCTGGAAGGGTCTAGAGCCTCCATTGTTGCACTCAGGTCTAAGTCTCATGGCCCTCTATCAGAATCCAGAGTTTTGAGAAGATTAGGGATACTTAATTTTTCGCCCAAAAAAAAAACGTAAGGGGTAACACTGTCGTTTTTTTTTTCTGGTCGAAATTTTGAATTTCGAAATCTCAGCTCTGGAAGGGTCTAGAGCCTCCATTGTTGCACTCAGGTCTAAGTCTCATGGCCCTCTATCAGAATCCAGAGTTTTGAGAAGATTAGGGATACTTAATTTTTCGCCCAAAAAAAACGTAAGGGGTAACACTGTCGTTTTTTTTTTCTGGTCGAAATTTTGATTTTCGATATCTCAGCTCTGGAAGGGTCTAGAGCCTCCATTGTTGCACTCAGGTCTATGTCTCATGGCCCTCTATCAGAATCCAGAGTTTTGAGAAGATTGGGGATACTTAATTTTTAGCCCAAAAAAAACAAAACGTAAGGGGTAACACTGTCGGTTTTTTTTTCGGGTCGAAATTTTGAGTTTCGATATCTCAGCACTAGAAGGATCTAGAGCCTCCATTGTTGCACTCAGGTCTAAGTCTCATGGCCCTCTATCAGAATCCAGAGTTTTGAGAAGATTGGGGATACTTAATTTTTCGCCCAAAAAAAAAACGTAAGGGGTAACACTGTCGTTTTTTTACGGGTCGAAATTTTGATTTTCGATATCTCAGCTCTGGAAGGGTCTAGAGCCTCCATTGTTGCACTCAGGTCTAAGTCTCATGGCCCTCTATCAGAATCCAGAGTTTTGAGAAGATTGGGGATACTTAATTTTTCACACCAAAAAAAAACGTAAGGGGTAACACTGTCGTTTTTTTTTCTGGTCGAAATTTTGATTTTCGATATCTCAGCTCTGGAAGGATCTAGAGCCTCCATTGTTGCACTCAGGTCTATGTCTCATGGCCCTCTATCAGAATCCAGAGTTTTGAGAAGATTGGGGATACTTAATTTTTAGCCCAAAAAAAAAAAACGTAAGGGGTAACACTGTCGTTTTTTTTTCGGGTCGAAATTTTGAGTTTCGATATCTCAGCACTAGAAGGATCTAGAGCCTCCATTGTTGCACTCAGGTCTAAGTCTCATGGCCCTCTATCAGAATCCAGAGTTTTGAGAAGATTGGGGATACTTAATTTTTCGCCCAAAAAAAAAAAACGTAAGGGGTAACACTGTCGTTTTTTTACGGGTCGAAATTTTGATTTTCGATATCTCAGCTCTGGAAGGGTCTAGAGCCTCCATTGTTGCACTCAGGTCTAAGTCTCATGGCCCTCTATCAGAATCCAGAGTTTTGAGAAGATTGGGGATACTTAATTTTTCACCCCCCAAAAAAAAACATAAGGGGTAACACTGTCATTTTTTTTTCTGGTCGAAATTTTGAATTTCGATATCTCAGCTCTGGAAGGGTCTAGAGCCTCCATTGTTGCACTCAGGTCTAAGTCTCATGGCCCTCTATCAGAATCCAGAGTTTTGAGAAGATTAGGGATACTTAATTTTTCGCCCAAAAAAAAAACGTAAGGGGTAACACTGTCGTTTTTTTTTTCTGGTCGAAATTTTGAATTTCGATATCTCAGCTCTGGAAGGGTCTAGAGCCTCCATTGTTGCACTCAGGTCTAAGTCTCATGGCCCTCTATCAGAATCCAGAGTTTTGAGAAGATTAGGGATACTTAATTTTTCGCCCAAAAAAAAACGTAAGGGGTAACACTGTCGTTTTTTTTTTCTGGTCGAAATTTTGATTTTCGATATCTCAGCTCTGGAAGGGTCTAGAGCCTCCATTGTTGCACTCAGGTCTATGTCTCATGGCCCTCTATCAGAATCCAGAGTTTTGAGAAGATTGGGGATACTTAATTTTTAGCCCAAAAAAAAAAAACGTAAGGGGTAACACTGTCGGGGTTTTTTTCGGGTCGAAATTTTGAGTTTCGATATCTCAGCACTAGAAGGATCTAGAGCCTCCATTGTTGCACTCAGGTCTAAGTCTCATGGCCCTCTATCAGAATCCAGAGTTTTGAGAAGATTGGGGATACTTAATTTTTCGCCCCAAAAAAAAAAGTAAGGGGTAACACTGTCGTTTTTTTTCTGGTCGAAATTTTGAATTTCGATATCTCAGCTCTGGAAGGGTCTAGAGCCTCCATTGTTGCACTCAGGTCTAAGTCTCATGGCCCTCTATCAGAATCCAGAGTTTTGAGAAGATTAGGGATACTTAATTTTTCGCCCAAAAAAAAAACGTAAGGGGTAACATTGTCGTTTTTTTTTTCTGGTCGAAATTTTGAATTTCGATATCTCAGCTCTGGAAGGGTCTAGAGCCTCCATTGTTGCACTCAGGTCTAAGTCTCATGGCCCTCTATCAGAATCCAGAGTTTTGAGAAGATTAGGGATACTTAATTTTTCGCCCAAAAAAAAAAACGTAAGGGGTAACACTGTCGTTTTTTTTTTCTGGTCGAAATTTTGATTTTCGATATCTCAGCTCTGGAAGGGTCTAGAGCCTCCATTGTTGCACTCAGGTCTATGTCTCATGGCCCTCTATCAGAATCCAGAGTTTTGAGAAGATTGGGGATACTTAATTTTTAGCCCAAAAAAAAAAAAAACGTAAGGGGTAACACTGTCGTTTTTTTTTTCGGGTCGAAATTTTGAGTTTCGATATCTCAGCACTAGAAGGATCTAGAGCCTCCATTGTTGCACTCAGGTCTAAGTCTCATGGCCCTCTATCAGAATCCAGAGTTTTGAGAAGATTGGGGATACTTAATTTTTCGCCCAAAAAAAAAACGTAAGGGGTAACACTGTCGTTTTTTTTACGGGTCGAAATTTTGATTTTCGATATCTCAGCTCTGGAAGGGTCTAGAGCCTCCATTGTTGCACTCAGGTCTAAGTCTCATGGCCCTCTATCAGAATCCAGAGTTTTGAGAAGATTGGGGATACTTAATTTTTCGCCCAAAAAAAAAAGTAAGGGGTGACACTGTCGTTTTTTTTTTTTTCTGGTCGAAATTTTGATTTTCGATATCTCAGCTCTGGAAGGGTCTAGAGCCTCCATTGTTGCACTCAGGTCAATGTCTCATGGCCCTCTATCAGAATCCAGAGTTTTGAGAAGATTGGGGATACTTAATTTTTCACCCCCAAAAAAAAAACATAAGGGGTAACACTGTCATTTTTTTTTCTGGTCGAAATTTTGATTTTCGATATCTCAGCTCTGGAAGGGTCTAGAGCCTCCATTGTTGCACTCAGGTCTAAGTCTCATAGCCCTCTATCAGAATCCAGAGTTTTGAGAAGATTGGGGATACTTAATTTTTTACCCCCCAAAAAAAACGTAAGGGGTAACACTGTCGTTTTTTTTTCTGGTCGAAATTTTGATTTTCGATATCTCAGCTCTGGAAGGGTCTAGAGCCTCCATTGTTGCACTCAGGTCTATGTCTCATGGCCCTCTATCAGATTCCAGAGTTTTGAGAAGATTGGGGATACTTAATTTTTAGCCCAAAAAAAAAAAACGTAAGGGGTAACACTGTCGTTTTTTTTTTCGGGTCGAAATTTTGAGTTTCGATATCTCAGCACTAGAAGGATCTAGAGCCTCCATTGTTGCACTCAGGTCTAAATCTCATGGCCCTCTATCAGAATCCAGAGTTTTGAGAAGATTGGGGATACTTAATTTTTCGCCCAAAAAAAAAAACGTAAGGGGTAACACTGTCGTTTTTTTTACGGGTCGAAATTTTGATTTTCGATATCTCAGCTCTGGAAGGGTCTAGAGCCTCCATTGTTGCACTCAGGTCTAAGTCTCATGGCCCTCTATCAGAATCCAGAGTTTTGAGAAGATTGGGGATACTTAATTTTTCA
Source organism: Pimephales promelas (assembly GCF_988280905.1). Taxonomy (NCBI): domain Eukaryota; kingdom Metazoa; phylum Chordata; class Actinopteri; order Cypriniformes; family Leuciscidae; genus Pimephales; species Pimephales promelas. Next base: position 3,994,818 of record NC_142784.1, on the reverse strand, counting down.
CCCCCAAAAAAAAACGTAAGGGGTAACACTGTCGTTTTTTTTTCTGGTCGAAATTTTGAATTTCGATATCTCAGCTCTGGAAGGGTCTAGAGCCTCCATTGTTGAACTCAGGTCTAAGTCTCATGGCCCTCTATCAGAATCCAGAGTTTTGAGAAGATTAGGGATACTTAATTTTTCGCCCAAAAAAAAAAAAACGTAAGGGGTAACACTGTCGTTTTTTTTTCTGGTCGAAATTTTGAATTTCGATATCTCAGCTCTGGAAGGGTCTAGAGCCTCCATTGTTGCACTCAGGTCTAAGTCTCATGGCCCTCTATCAGAATCCAGAGTTTTGAGAAGATTGGGGATACTTAATTTTTCACCCCCAAAAAAAAACGTAAGGGGTAACACTGTCGTTTTTTTTTCTGGTCGAAATTTTGAATTTCGATATCTCAGCTCTGGAAGGGTCTAGAGCCTCCATTGTTGCACTCAGGTCTAAGTCTCATGGCCCTCTATCAGAATCCAGAGTTTTGAGAAGATTAGGGATACTTAATTTTTCGCCCAAAAAAAAAAAACGTAAGGGGTAACACTGTCGTTTTTTTTTCTGGTCGAAATTTTGAATTTCGATATCTCAGCTCTGGAAGGGTCTAGAGCCTCCATTGTTGCACTCAGGTCTAAGTCTCATGGCCCTCTATCAGAATCCAGAGTTTTGAGAAGATTAGGGATACTTAATTTTTCGCCCAAAAAAAAACGTAAGGGGTAACACTGTCGTATTTTTTTCTGGTCGAAATTTTGAATTTCGATATCTCAGCTCTGGAAGGGTCTAGAGCCTCCATTGTTGCACTCAGGTCTAAGTCTCATGGCCCTCTATCAGAATCCAGAGTTTTGAGAAGATTAGGGATACTTAATTTTTCGCCCAAAAAAAAAAAACGTAAGGGGTAACACTGTCGTTTTTTTTTTTCTGGTCGAAATTTTGATTTTCGATATCTCAGCTCTGGAAGGGTCTAGAGCCTCCATTGTTGCACTCAGGTCTATGTCTCATGGCCCTCTATCAGAATCCAGAGTTTTGAGAAGATTGGGGATACTTAATTTTTAGCCCAAAAAAAAAAAACGTAAGGGGTAACACTGTCGTTTTTTTTTCGGGTCGAAATTTTGACTTTCGATATCTCAGCACTAGAAGGATCTAGAGCCTCCATTGTTGCACTCAGGTCTAAGTCTCATGGCCCTCTATCAGAATCCAGAGTTTTGAGAAGATTGGGGATACTTAATTTTTCGCCCAAAAAAAAAACGTAAGGGGTAACACTGTCGTTTTTTTTACGGGTCGAAATTTTGATTTTCGATATCTCAGCTTTGGAAGGGTCTAGAGCCTCCATTGTTGCACTCAGGTCTAAGTCTCATGGCCCTCTATCAGAATCCAGAGTTTTGAGAAGATTGGGGATACTTAATTTTTCGCCCAAAAAAAAAAAGTAAGGGGTGACACTGTCGTTTTTTTTTTTTTTGGTCGAAATTTTGATTTTCGATATCTCAGCTCTGGAAGGGTCTAAAGCCTCCATTGTTGCATTCAGGTCAATGTCTCATGGCCCTCTATCAGAATCCAGAGTTTTGAGAAGATTGGGGATACTTAATTTTTCACCCCCAAAAAAAAAACATAAGGGGTAACACTGTCATTTTTTTTTCTGGTCGAAATTTTGATTTTCGATATCTCAGCTCTGGAAGGGTCTAGAGCCTCCATTGTTGCACTCAGGTCTATGTCTCATGGCCCTCTATCAGAATCCAGAGTTTTGAGAAGATTGGGGATACTTAATTTTTAGCCCAAAAAAAAAAACGTAAGGGGTAACACTGTCGTTTTTTTTTTCGGGTCGAAATTTTGAGTTTCGATATCTCAGCACTAGAAGGATCTAGAGCCTCCATTGTTGCACTCAGGTCTAAGTCTCATGGCCCTCTATCAGAATCCAGAGTTTTGAGAAGATTGGGGATACTTAATTTTTCGCCCAAAAAAAAAACGTAAGGGGTAACACTGTCGTTTTTTTTACGGGTCGAAATTTTGATTTTCGATATCTCAGCTCTGGAAGGGTCTAGAGCCTCCATTGTTGCACTCAAGTCTAAGTCTCATGGCCCTCTATCAGAATCCAGAGTTTTGAGAAGATTGGGGATACTTAATTTTTCGCCCAAAAAAAAAACGTAAGGGGTAACACTGTCGTTTTTTTTACGGGTCGAAATTTTGATTTTCGATATCTCAGCTCTGGAAGGGTCTAGAGCCTCCATTGTTGCACTCAGGTCTAAGTCTCATGGCCCTCTATCAGAATCCAGAGTTTTGAGAAGATTGGGGATACTTAATTTTTCACCCCCCAAAAAAAAACATAAGGGGTAACACTGTCATTTTTTTTTCTGGTCGAAATTTTGATTTTCGATATCTCAGCTCTGGAAGGGTCTAGAGCCTCCATTGTTGCACTCAGGTCTATGTCTCATGGCCCTCTATCAGAATCCAGAGTTTTGAGAAGATTGGGGATACTTAATTTTTAGCCCAAAAAAAAAAAACGTAAGGGGTAACACTGTCGTTTTTTTTTTCGGGTCGAAATTTTGAGTTTCGATATCTCAGCACTAGAAGGATCTAGAGCCTCCATTGTTGCACTCAGGTCTAAGTCTCATGGCCCTCTATCAGAATCCAGAGTTTTGAGAAGATTGGGGATACTTAATTTTTCGCCCAAAAAAAAACGTAAGGGGTAACACTGTCGTTTTTTTTACGGGTCGAAACTTTGATTTTCGATATCTCAGCTCTGGAAGGGTCTAGAGCCTCCATTGTTGCACTCAAGTCTAAGTCTCATGGCCCTCTATCAGAATCCAGAGTTTTGAGAAGATTGGGGATACTTAATTTTTCGCCCAAAAAAAAAACGTAAGGGGTAACACTGTCGTTTTTTTACGGGTCGAAATTTTGATTTTCGATATCTCAGCTCTGGAAGGGTCTAGAGCCTCCATTGTTGCACTCAGGTCTAAGTCTCATGGCCCTCTATCAGAATCCAGAGTTTTGAGAAGATTGGGGATACTTAATTTTTCACCCCAAAAAAAAACGTAAGGGGTAACACTGTCGTTTTTTTTTCTGGTCGAAATTTTGAATTTCGATATCTCAGCTCTGGAAGGGTCTAGAGCCTCCATTGTTGCACTCAGGTCTAAGTCTCATGGCCCTCTATCAGAATCCAGAGTTTTGAGAAGATTAGGGATACTTAATTTTTCGCCCAAAAAAAAAACGTAAGGGGTAACACTGTCGTTTTTTTTTTCTGGTCGAAATTTTGAATTTCGATATCTCAGCTCTGGAAGGGTCTAGAGCCTCCATTGTTGCACTCAGGTCTAAGTCTCATGGCCCTCTATCAGAATCCAGAGTTTTGAGAAGATTAGGGATACTTAATTTTTCGCCCAAAAAAAAAAAACGTAAGGGGTAACACTGTCGTTTTTTTTTTCTGGTCGAAATTTTGAATTTCGATATCTCAGCTCTGGAAGGGTCTAGAGCCTCCATTGTTGCACTCAGGTCTAAGTCTCATGGCCCTCTATCAGAATCCAGAGTTTTGAGAAGATTAGGGATACTTAATTTTTCGCCCAAAAAAAAACGTAAGGGGTAACACTGTCGTTTTTTTTTCTGGTCGAAATTTTGATTTTCGATATCTCAGCTCTGGAAGGGTCTAGAGCCTCCATTGTTGCACTCAGGTCTATGTCTCATGGCCCTCTATCAGAATCCAGAGTTTTGAGAAGATTGGGGATACTTAATTTTTAGCCCAAAAAAAAAAACGTAAGGGGTAACACTGTCGGGGTTTTTTTCGGGTCGAAATTTTGAGTTTCGATATCTCAGCACTAGAAGGATCTAGAGCCTCCATTGTTGCACTCAGGTCTAAGTCTCATGGCCCTCTATCAGAATCCAGAGTTTTGAGAAGATTGGGGATACTTAATTTTTCGCCCCAAAAAAAAAAAGTAAGGGGTAACACTGTCGTTTTTTTTCTGGTCGAAATTTTGAATTTCGATATCTCAGCTCTGGAAGGGTCTAGAGCCTCCATTGTTGCACTCAGGTCTAAGTCTCATGGCCCTCTATCAGAATCCAGAGTTTTGAGAAGATTAGGGATACTTAATTTTTCGCCCAAAAAAAAAACGTAAGGGGTAACATTGTCGTTTTTTTTTTCTGGTCGAAATTTTGAATTTCGATATCTCAGCTCTGGAAGGGTCTAGAGCCTCCATTGTTGCACTCAGGTCTAAGTCTCATGGCCCTCTATCAGAATCCAGAGTTTTGAGAAGATTAGGGATACTTAATTTTTCGCCCAAAAAAAAAAACGTAAGGGGTAACACTGTCGTTTTTTTTTCTGGTCGAAATTTTGATTTTCGATATCTCAGCTCTGGAAGGGTCTAGAGCCTCCATTGTTGCACTCAGGTCTATGTCTCATGGCCCTCTATCAGAATCCAGAGTTTTGAGAAGATTGGGGATACTTAATTTTTAGCCCAAAAAAAAAAAACGTAAGGGGTAACACTGTCGTTTTTTTTTTCGGGTCGAAATTTTGAGTTTCGATATCTCAGCACTAGAAGGATCTAGATTCTCCATTGTTGCACTCAGGTCTAAGTCTCATGGCCCTCTATCAGAATCCAGAGTTTTGAGAAGATTGGGGATACTTAATTTTTCGCCCAAAAAAAAAACGTAAGGGGTAACACTGTCGTTTTTTTTACGGGTCGAAATTTTGATTTTCGATATCTCAGCTCTGGAAGGGTCTAGAGCCTCCATTGTTGCACTCAGGTCTAAGTCTCATGGCCCTCTATCAGAATCCAGAGTTTTGAGAAGATTGGGGATACTTAATTTTTCGCCCAAAAAAAAAAGTAAGGGGTGACACTGTCGTTTTTTTTTTTTTCTGGTCGAAATTTTGATTTTCGATATCTCAGCTCTGGAAGGGTCTAGAGCCTCCATTGTTGCACTCAGGTCAATGTCTCATGGCCCTCTATCAGAATCCAGAGTTTTGAGAAGATTGGGGATACTTAATTTTTCACCCCCCCAAAAAAAACATAAGGGGTAACACTGTCATTTTTTTTTTCTGGTCGAAATTTTGATTTTCGATATCTCAGCTCTGGAAGGGTCTAGAGCCTCCATTGTTGCACTCAGGTCTAAGTCTCATGGCCCTCTATCAGAATCCAGAGTTTTGAGAAGATTGGGGATACTTAATTTTTTACCCCCCCAAAAAAACGTAAGGGGTAACACTGTCGTTTTTTTTTCTGGTCGAAATTTTGATTTTCGATATCTCAGCTCTGGAAGGGTCTAGAGCCTCCATTGTTGCACTCAGGTCTATGTCTCATGGCCCTCTATCAGAATCCAGAGTTTTGAGAAGATTGGGGATACTTAATTTTTAGCCCAAAAAAAAAAAACGTAAGGGGTAACACTGTCGTTTTTTTTTTCGGGTCGAAATTTTGAGTTTCGATATCTCAGCACTAGAAGGATCTAGAGCCTCCATTGTTGCACTCAGGTCTAAGTCTCATGGCCCTCTATCAGAATCCAGAGTTTTGAGAAGATTGGGGATACTTAATTTTTCGCCCAAAAAAAAACGTAAGGGGTAACACTGTCGTTTTTTTTACGGGTCGAAACTTTGATTTTCGATATCTCAGCTCTGGAAGGGTCTAGAGCCTCCATTGTTGCACTCAGGTCTATGTCTCATGGCCCTCTATCAGAATCCAGAGTTTTGAGAAGATTGGGGATACTTAATTTTTAGCCCAAAAAAAAAAAACGTAAGGGGTAACACTGTCGTTTTTTTTTTCGGGTCGAAATTTTGAGTTTCGATATCTCAGCACTAGAAGGATCTAGAGCCTCCATTGTTGCACTCAGGTCTAAGTCTCATGGCCCTCTATCAGAATCCAGAGTTTTGAGAAGATTGGGGATACTTAATTTTTCGCCCAAAAAAAAACGTAAGGGGTAACACTGTCGTTTTTTTTACGGGTCGAAACTTTGATTTTCGATATCTCAGCTCTGGAAGGGTCTAGAGCCTCCATTGTTGCACTCAAGTCTAAGTCTCATGGCCCTCTATCAGAATCCAGAGTTTTGAGAAGATTGGGGATACTTAATTTTTCGCCCAAAAAAAAAACGTAAGGGGTAACACTGTCGTTTTTTTACGGGTCGAAATTTTGATTTTCGATATCTCAGCTCTGGAAGGGTCTAGAGCCTCCATTGTTGCACTCAGGTCTAAGTCTCATGGCCCTCTATCAGAATCCAGAGTTTTGAGAAGATTGGGGATACTTAATTTTTCACCCCAAAAAAAAACGTAAGGGGTAACACTGTCGTTTTTTTTTCTGGTCGAAATTTTGAATTTCGATATCTCAGCTCTGGAAGGGTCTAGAGCCTCCATTGTTGCACTCAGGTCTAAGTCTCATGGCCCTCTATCAGAATCCAGAGTTTTGAGAAGATTAGGGATACTTAATTTTTCGCCCAAAAAAAAAACGTAAGGGGTAACACTGTCGTTTTTTTTTTCTGGTCGAAATTTTGAATTTCGATATCTCAGCTCTGGAAAGGTCTAGAGCCTCCATTGTTGCACTCAGGTCTAAGTCTCATGGCCCTCTATCAGAATCCAGAGTTTTGAGAAGATTAGGGATACTTAATTTTTCGCCCAAAAAAAAAAAACGTAAGGGGTAACACTGTCGTTTTTTTTTTCTGGTCGAAATTTTGAATTTCGATATCTCAGCTCTGGAAGGGTCTAGAGCCTCCATTGTTGCACTCAGGTCTAAGTCTCATGGCCCTCTATCAGAATCCAGAGTTTTGAGAAGATTAGGGATACTTAATTTTTCGCCCAAAAAAAAACGTAAGGGGTAACACTGTCGTTTTTTTTTCTGGTCGAAATTTTGATTTTCGATATCTCAGCTCTGGAAGGGTCTAGAGCCTCCATTGTTGCACTCAGGTCTATGTCTCATGGCCCTCTATCAGAATCCAGAGTTTTGAGAAGATTGGGGATACTTAATTTTTAGCCCAAAAAAAAAAACGTAAGGGGTAACACTGTCGGTTTTTTTTTCGGGTCGAAATTTTGAGTTTCGATATCTCAGCACTAGAAGGATCTAGAGCCTCCATTGTTGCACTCAGGTCTAAGTCTCATGGCCCTCTATCAGAATCCAGAGTTTTGAGAAGATTGGGGATACTTAATTTTTCGCCCCAAAAAAAAAAAGTAAGGGGTAACACTGTCGTTTTTTTTCTGGTCGAAATTTTGAATTTCGATATCTCAGCTCTGGAAGGGTCTAGAGCCTCCATTGTTGCACTCAGGTCTAAGTCTCATGGCCCTCTATCAGAATCCAGAGTTTTGAGAAGATTAGGGATACTTAATTTTTCGCCCAAAAAAAAAACGTAAGGGGTAACATTGTCGTTTTTTTTTTCTGGTCGAAATTTTGAATTTCGATATCTCAGCTCTGGAAGGGTCTAGAGCCTCCATTGTTGCACTCAGGTCTAAGTCTCATGGCCCTCTATCAGAATCCAGAGTTTTAAGAAGATTAGGGATACTTAATTTTTCGCCCAAAAAAAAAAACGTAAGGGGTAACACTGTCGTTTTTTTTTCTGGTCGAAATTTTGATTTTCGATATCTCAGCTCTGGAAGGGTCTAGAGCCTCCATTGTTGCACTCAGGTCTATGTCTCATGGCCCTCTATCAGAATCCAGAGTTTTGAGAAGATTGGGGATACTTAATTTTTAGCCCAAAAAAAAAAAAACGTAAGGGGTAACACTGTCGTTTTTTTTTTCGGGTCGAAATTTTGAGTTTCGATATCTCAGCACTAGAAGGATCTAGAGCCTCCATTGTTGCACTCAGGTCTAAGTCTCATGGCCCTCTATCAGAATCCAGAGTTTTGAGAAGATTGGGGATACTTAATTTTTCGCCCAAAAAAAAAACGTAAGGGGTAACACTGTCGTTTTTTTTACGGGTCGAAATTTTGATTTTCGATATCTCAGCTCTGGAAGGGTCTAGAGCCTCCATTGTTGCACTCAGGTCTAAGTCTCATGGCCCTCTATCAGAATCCAGAGTTTTGAGAAGATTGGGGATACTTAATTTTTCGCCCAAAAAAAAAAAGTAAGGGGTGACACTGTCGTTTTTTTTACGGGTCGAAATTTTGATTTTCGATATCTCAGCTCTGGAAGGGTCTAGAGCCTCCATTGTTGCACTCAGGTCAATGTCTCATGGCCCTCTATCAGAATCCAGAGTTTTGAGAAGATTGGGGATACTTAATTTTTCACCCCCCAAAAAAAAACATAAGGGGTAACACTGTCATTTTTTTTTCTGGTCGAAATTTTGATTTTCGATATCTCAGCTCTGGAAGGGTCTAGAGCCTCCATTGTTGCACTCAGGTCTAAGTCTCATGGCCCTCTATCAGAATCCAGAGTTTTGAGAAGATTGGGGATACTTAATTTTTTACCCCCCCAAAAAAACGTAAGGGGTAACACTGTCGTTTTTTTTTCTGGTCGAAATTTTGATTTTCGATATCTCAGCTCTGGAAGGGTCTAGAGCCTCCATTGTTGCACTCAGGTCTATGTCTCATGGCCCTCTATCAGAATCCAGAGTTTTGAGAAGATTGGGGATACTTAATTTTTAGCCCAAAAAAAAAAAACGTAAGGGGTAACACTGTCGTTTTTTTTTTCGGGTCGAAATTTTGAGTTTCGATATCTCAGCACTAGAAGGATCTAGAGCCTCCATTGTTGCACTCAGGTCTAAATCTCATGGCCCTCTATCAGAATCCAGAGTTTTGAGAAGATTGGGGATACTTAATTTTTCGCCCAAAAAAAAAACGTAAGGGGTAACACTGTCGTTTTTTTTACGGGTCGAAATTTTGATTTTCGATATCTCAGCTCTGGAAGGGTCTAGAGCCTCCATTGTTGCACTCAGGTCTAAGTCTCATGGCCCTCTATCAGAATCCAGAGTTTTGAGAAGATTGGGGATACTTAATTTTTCGCCCAAAAAAAAAACGTAAGGGGTAACACTGTCGTTTTTTTTACGGGTCGAAATTTTGATTTTCGATATCTCAGCTCTGGAAGGGTCTAGAGCCTCCATTGTTGCACTCAGGTCTAAGTCTCATGGCCCTCTATCAGAATCCAGAGTTTTGAGAAGATTGGGGATACTTAATTTTTCACCCCAAAAAAAAAACGTAAGGGGTAACACTGTCGTTTTTTTTTCTGGTCGAAATTTTGAATTTCGATATCTCAGCTCTGGAAGGGTCTAGAGCCTCCATTGTTGCACTCAGGTCTAAGTCTCATGGCCCTCTATCAGAATCCAGAGTTTTGAGAAGATTAGGGATACTTAATTTTTCGCCCAAAAAAAAAAACGTAAGGGGTAACACTGTCGTTTTTTTTTCTGGTCGAAATTTTGAATTTCGATATCTCAGCTCTGGAAGGGTCTAGAGCCTCCATTGTTGCACTCAGGTCTAAGTCTCATGGCCCTCTATCAGAATCCAGAGTTTTGAGAAGATTAGGGATACTTAATTTTTCGCCCAAAAAAAAAAACGTAAGGGGTAACACTGTCGTTTTTTTTTTCTGGTCGAAATTTTGAATTTCGAAATCTCAGCTCTGGAAGGGTCTAGAGCCTCCATTGTTGCACTCAGGTCTAAGTCTCATGGCCCTCTATCAGAATCCAGAGTTTTGAGAAGATTAGGGATACTTAATTTTTCGCCCAAAAAAAACGTAAGGGGTAACACTGTCGTTTTTTTTTTCTGGTCGAAATTTTGATTTTCGATATCTCAGCTCTGGAAGGGTCTAGAGCCTCCATTGTTGCACTCAGGTCTATGTCTCATGGCCCTCTATCAGAATCCAGAGTTTTGAGAAGATTGGGGATACTTAATTTTTAGCCCAAAAAAAACAAAACGTAAGGGGTAACACTGTCGGTTTTTTTTTCGGGTCGAAATTTTGAGTTTCGATATCTCAGCACTAGAAGGATCTAGAGCCTCCATTGTTGCACTCAGGTCTAAGTCTCATGGCCCTCTATCAGAATCCAGAGTTTTGAGAAGATTGGGGATACTTAATTTTTCGCCCAAAAAAAAAAACGTAAGGGGTAACACTGTCGTTTTTTTACGGGTCGAAATTTTGATTTTCGATATCTCAGCTCTGAAAGGGTCTAGAGCCTCCATTGTTGCACTCAGGTCTAAGTCTCATGGCCCTCTATCAGAATCCAGAGTTTTGAGAAGATTGGGGATACTTAATTTTTCACACCAAAAAAAAAACATAAGGGGTAACACTGTCGTTTTTTTTTCTGGTCGAAATTTTGATTTTCGATATCTCAGCTCTGGAAGGATCTAGAGCCTCCATTGTTGCACTCAGGTCTATGTCTCATGGCCCTCTATCAGAATCCAGAGTTTTGAGAAGATTGGGGATACTTAATTTTTAGCCCAAAAAAAAAACAACGTAAGGGGTAACACTGTCGTTTTTTTTTCGGGTCGAAATTTTGAGTTTCGATATCTCAGCACTAGAAGGATCTAGAGCCTCCATTGTTGCACTCAGGTCTAAGTCTCATGGCCCTCTATCAGAATCCAGAGTTTTGAGAAGATTGGGGATACTTAATTTTTCGCCCAAAAAAAAAAAACGTAAGGGGTAACACTGTCGTTTTTTTACGGGTCGAAATTTTGATTTTCGATATCTCAGCTCTGGAAGGGTCTAGAGCCTCCATTGTTGCACTCAGGTCTAAGTCTCATGGCCCTCTATCAGAATCCAGAGTTTTGAGAAGATTGGGGATACTTAATTTTTCACCCCCCAAAAAAAAACATAAGGGGTAACACTGTCATTTTTTTTTCTGGTCGAAATTTTGAATTTCGATATCTCAGCTCTGGAAGGGTCTAGAGCCTCCATTGTTGCACTCAGGTCTAAGTCTCATGGCCCTCTATCAGAATCCAGAGTTTTGAGAAGATTAGGGATACTTAATTTTTCGCCCAAAAAAAAAAACGTAAGGGGTAACACTGTCGTTTTTTTTTTCTGGTCGAAATTTTGAATTTCGATATCTCAGCTCTGGAAGGGTCTAGAGCCTCCATTGTTGCACTCAGGTCTAAGTCTCATGGCCCTCTATCAGAATCCAGAGTTTTGAGAAGATTAGGGATACTTAATTTTTCGCCCAAAAAAAAACGTAAGGGGTAACACTGTCGTTTTTTTTTCTGGTCGAAATTTTGATTTTCGATATCTCAGCTCTGGAAGGGTCTAGAGCCTCCATTGTTGCACTCAGGTCTAAGTCTCATGGCCCTCTATCAGAATCCAGAGTTTTGAGAAGATTAGGGATACTTAATTTTTCGCCCAAAAAAAAAACGTAAGGGGTAACATTGTCGTTTTTTTTTTCTGGTCGAAATTTTGAATTTCGATATCTCAGCTCTGGAAGGGTCTAGAGCCTCCATTGTTGCACTCAGGTCTAAGTCTCATGGCCCTCTATCAGAATCCAGAGTTTTGAGAAGATTAGGGATACTTAATTTTTCGCCCCAAAAAAAAAACGTAAGGGGTAACACTGTCGTTTTTTTTTTCTGGTCGAAATTTTGATTTTCGATATCTCAGCTCTGGAAGGGTCTAGAGCCTCCATTGTTGCACTCAGGTCTATGTCTCATGGCCCTCTATCAGAATCCAGAGTTTTGAGAAGATTGGGGATACTTAATTTTTAGCCCAAAAAAAAAAAAAACGTAAGGGGTAACACTGTCGTTTTTTTTTTCGGGTCGAAATTTTGAGTTTCGATATCTCAGCACTAGAAGGATCTAGAGCCTCCATTGTTGCACTCAGGTCTAAGTCTCATGGCCCTCTATCAGAATCCAGAGTTTTGAGAAGATTGGGGATACTTAATTTTTCGCCCAAAAAAAAAACGTAAGGGGTAACACTGTCGTTTTTTTTACGGGTCGAAATTTTGATTTTCGATATCTCAGCTCTGGAAGGGTCTAGAGCCTCCATTGTTGCACTCAGGTCTAAGTCTCATGGCCCTCTATCAGAATCCAGAGTTTTGAGAAGATTGGGGATACTTAATTTTTCGCCCAAAAAAAAAAGTAAGGGGTGACACTGTCGTTTTTTTTTTTTTCTGGTCGAAATTTTGATTTTCGATATCTCAGCTCTGGAAGGGTCTAGAGCCTCCATTGTTGCACTCAGGTCAATGTCTCATGGCCCTCTATCAGAATCCAGAGTTTTGAGAAGATTGGGGATACTTAATTTTTCACCCCCAAAAAAAAAACATAAGGGGTAACACTGTCATTTTTTTTTCTGGTCGAAATTTTGATTTTCGATATCTCAGCTCTGGAAGGGTCTAGAGCCTCCATTGTTGCACTCAGGTCTAAGTCTCATAGCCCTCTATCAGAATCCAGAGTTTTGAGAAGATTGGGGATACTTAATTTTTTACCCCCCAAAAAAAACGTAAGGGGTAACACTGTCGTTTTTTTTTCTGGTCGAAATTTTGATTTTCGATATCTCAGCTCTGGAAGGGTCTAGAGCCTCCATTGTTGCACTCAGGTCTATGTCTCATGGCCCTCTATCAGATTCCAGAGTTTTGAGAAGATTGGGGATACTTAATTTTTAGCCCAAAAAAAAAAAACGTAAGGGGTAACACTGTCGTTTTTTTTTTCGGGTCGAAATTTTGAGTTTCGATATCTCAGCACTAGAAGGATCTAGAGCCTCCATTGTTGCACTCAGGTCTAAATCTCATGGCCCTCTATCAGAATCCAGAGTTTTGAGAAGATTGGGGATACTTAATTTTTCGCCCAAAAAAAAAACGTAAGGGGTAACACTGTCGTTTTTTTTACGGGTCGAAATTTTGATTTTCGATATCTCAGCTCTGGAAGGGTCTAGAGCCTCCATTGTTGCACTCAGGTCTAAGTCTCATGGCCCTCTATCAGAATCCAGAGTTTTGAGAAGATTGGGGATACTTAATTTTTCACCCCCAAAAAAAAACGTAAGGGGTAACACTGTCGTTTTTTTTTCTGGTCGAAATTTTGAATTTCGATATCTCAGCTCTGGAAGGGTCTAGAGCCTCCATTGTTGAACTCAGGTCTAAGTCTCATGGCCCTCTATCAGAATCCAGAGTTTTGAGAAGATTAGGGATACTTAATTTTTCGCCCAAAAAAAAAAACGTAAGGGGTAACACTGTCGTTTTTTTTTCTGGTCGAAATTTTGAATTTCGATATCTCAGCTCTGGAATGGTCTAGAGCCTCCATTGTTGCACTCAGGTCTAAGTCTCATGGCCCTCTATCAGAATCCAGAGTTTTGAGAAGATTGGGGATACTTAATTTTTCACCCCAAAAAAAAACGTAAGGGGTAACACTGTCGTTTTTTTTTCTGGTCGAAATTTTGAATTTCGATATCTCAGCTCTGGAAGGGTCTAGAGCCTCCATTGTTGCACTCAGGTCTAAGTCTCATGGCCCTCTATCAGAATCCAGAGTTTTGAGAAGATTAGGGATACTTAATTTTTCGCCCAAAAAAAAAAACGTAAGGGGTAACACTGTCGTTTTTTTTTCTGGTCGAAATTTTGAATTTCGATATCTCAGCTCTGGAAGGGTCTAGAGCCTCCATTGTTGCACTCAGGTCTAAGTCTCATGGCCCTCTATCAGAATCCAGAGTTTTGAGAAGATTAGGGATAGTTAATTTTTCGCCCAAAAAAAAAAACGTAAGGGGTAACACTGTCGTTTTTTTTTTCTGGTCGAAATTTTGAATTTCGATATCTCAGCTCTGGAAGGGTCTAGAGCCTCCATTGTTGCACTCAGGTCTAAGCCTCATGGCCCTCTATCAGAATCCAGAGTTTTGAGAAGATTAGGGATACTTAATTTTTCGCCAAAAAAAAAACGTAAGGGGTAACACTGTCGTTTTTTTTTTCTGGTCGAAATTTTGATTTTCGATATCTCAGCTCTGGAAGGGTCTAGAGCCTCCATTGTTGCACTCAGGTCTATGTCTCATGGCCCTCTATCAGAATCCAGAGTTTTGAGAAGATTGGGGATACTTAATTTTTAGCCCAAAAAAAAAAAACGTAAGGGGTAACACTGTCGGTTTTTTTTTCGGGTCGAAATTTTGAGTTTCGATATCTCAGCACTAGAAGGATCTAGAGCCTCCATTGTTGCACTCAGGTCTAAGTCTCATGGCCCTCTATCAGAATCCAGAGTTTTGAGAAGATTGGGGATACTTAATTTTTCGCCCCAAAAAAAAAAGTAAGGGGTAACACTGTCGTTTTTTTTCTGGTCGAAATTTTGAATTTCGATATCTCAGCTCTGGAAGGGTCTAGAGCCTCCATTGTTGCACTCAGGTCTAAGTCTCATGGCCCTCTATCAGAATCCAGAGTTTTGAGAAGATTAGGGATACTTAATTTTTCGCCCAAAAAAAAAAACGTAAGGGGTAACACTGTCGTTTTTTTTTTCTGGTCGAAATTTTGAATTTCGATATCTCAGCTCTGGAAGGGTCTAGAGCCTCCATTGTTGCACTCAGGTCTATGTCTCATGGCCCTCTATCAGAATCCAGAGTTATGAGAAGATTGGGGATACTTAATTTTTAGCCCAAAAAAAAAAAACGTAAGGGGTAACACTGTCGTTTTTTTTTTCGGGTCGAAATTTTGAGTTTCGATATCTCAGCACTAGAAGGATCTAGAGCCTCCATTGTTGCACTCAGGTCTAAGTCTCATGGCCCTCTATCAGAATCCAGAGTTTTGAGAAGATTGGGGATACTTAATTTTTCGCCCAAAAAAAAAACGTAAGGGGTAACACTGTCGTTTTTTTTACGGGTCGAAATTTTGATTTTCGATATCTCAGCTCTGGAAGGGTCTAGAGCCTCCATTGTTGCACTCAGGTCTAAGTCTCATGGCCCTCTATCAGAATCCAGAGTTTTGAGAAGATTGGGGATACTTAATTTTTCGCCCAAAAAAAAAAGTAAGGGGTGACACTGTCGTTTTTTGTTTTTTTCTGGTCGAAATTTTGATTTTCGATATCTCAGCTCTGGAAGGGTCTAGAGCCTCCATTGTTGCACTCAGGTCAATGTCTCATTGCCCTCTATCAGAATCCAGAGTTTTGAGAAGATTGGGGATACTTAATTTTTCACCCCCAAAAAAAAAACATAAGGGGTAACACTGTCATTTTTTTTTCTGGTCGAAATTTTGATTTTCGATATCTCAGCTCTGGAAGGGTCTAGAGCCTCCATTGTTGCACTCAGGTCTAAGTCTCATGGCCCTCTATCAGAATCCAGAGTTTTGAGAAGATTGGGGATACTTAATTTTTTACCCCCCAAAAAAAACGTAAGGGGTAACACTGTCGTTTTTTTTTCTGGTCGAAATTTTGATTTTCGATATCTCAGCTCTGGAAGGGTCTAGAGCCTCCATTGTTGCACTCAGGTCTATGTCTCATGGCCCTCTATCAGAATCCAGAGTTTTGAGAAGATTGGTGATACTTAATTTTTAGCCCAAAAAAAAAAAACGTAAGGGGTAACACTGTCGTTTTTTTTTTCGGGTCGAAATTTTGAGTTTCGATATCTCAGCACTAGAAGGATCTAGAGCCTCCATTGTTGCACTCAGGTCTAAATCTCATGGCCCTCTATCAGAATCCAGAGTTTTGAGAAGATTGGGGATACTTAATTTTTCGCCCAAAAAAAAAACGTAAGGGGTAACACTGTCGTTTTTTTTACGGGTCGAAATTTTGATTTTCGATATCTCAGCTCTGGAAGGGTCTAGAGCCTCCATTGTTGCACTCAGGTCTAAGTCTCATGGCCCTCTATCAGAATCCAGAGTTTTGAGAAGATTGGGGATACTTAATTTTTCGCCCAAAAAAAAAACGTAAGGGGTAACACTGTCGTTTTTTTTACGGGTCGAAATTTTGATTTTCGATATCTCAGCTCTGGAAGGGTCTAGAGCCTCCATTGTTGCACTCAGGTCTAAGTCTCATGGCCCTCTATCAGAATCCAGAGTTTTGAGAAGATTGGGGATACTTAATTTTTCACCCCAAAAAAAAAACGTAAGGGGTAACACTGTCGTTTTTTTTTTCTGGTCGAAATTTTGAATTTCGATATCTCAGCTCTGGAAGGGTCTAGAGCCTCCATTGTTGCACTCAGGTCTATGTCTCATGGCCCTCTATCAGAATCCAGAGTTTTGAGAAGATTAGGGATACTTAATTTTTCGCCCAAAAAAAAAAAAACGTAAGGGGTAACACTGTCGTTTTTTTTTCTGGTCGAAATTTTGAATTTCGATATCTCAGCTCTGGAAGGGTCTAGAGCCTCCATTGTTGCACTCAGGTCTATGTCTCATGGCCCTCTATCAGAATCCAGAGTTTTGAGAAGATTGGGGATACTTAATTTTTAGCCCAAAAAAAACAAAACGTAAGGGGTAACACTGTCGGGTTTTTTTTTCGGGTCGAAATTTTGAGTTTCGATATCTCAGCACTAGAAGGATCTAGAGCCTCCATTGTTGCACTCAGGTCTAAGTCTCATGGCCCTCTATCAGAATCCAGAGTTTTGAGAAGATTGGGGATACTTAATTTTTCGCCCAAAAAAAAAAACGTAAGGGGTAACACTGTCGTTTTTTTTACGGGTCGAAATTTTGATTTTCGATATCTCAGCTCTGGAAGGGTCTAGAGCCTCCATTGTTGCACTCAGGTCAAAGTCTCATGGCCCTCTATCAGAATCCAGAGTTTTGAGAAGATTGGGGATACTTAATTTTTCACACCAAAAAAAAAAACGTAAGGGGTAACACTGTCGTTTTTTTTTTCTGGTCGAAATTTTGAATTTCGATATCTCAGCTCTGGAAGGGTCTAGAGCCTCCATTGTTGCACTCAGGTCTATGTCTCATGGCCCTCTATCAGAATCCAGAGTTATGAGAAGATTGGGGATACTTAATTTTTAGCCCAAAAAAAAAAAAACGTAAGGGGTAACACTGTCGTTTTTTTTTTCGGGTCGAAATTTTGAGTTTCGATATCTCAGCACTAGAAGGATCTAGAGCCTCCATTGTTGCACTCAGGTCTAAGTCTCATGGCCCTCTATCAGAATCCAGAGTTTTGAGAAGATTGGGGATACTTAATTTTTCGCCCAAAAAAAAAACGTAAGGGGTAACACTGTCGTTTTTTTTACGGGTCGAAATTTTGATTTTCGATATCTCAGCTCTGGAAGGGTCTAGAGCCTCCATTGTTGCACTCAGGTGTAAGTCTCATGGCCCTCTATCAGAATCCAGAGTTTTGAGAAGATTGGGGATACTTAATTTTTCGCCCAAAAAAAAAAGTAAGGGGTGACACTGTCGTTTTTTGTTTTTTTCTGGTCGAAATTTTGATTTTCGATATCTCAGCTCTGGAAGGGTCTAGAGCCTCCATTGTTGCACTCAGGTCAATGTCTCATTGCCCTCTATCAGAATCCAGAGTTTTGAGAAGATTGGGGATACTTAATTTTTCACCCCCAAAAAAAAAACATAAGGGGTAACACTGTCATTTTTTTTTCTGGTCGAAATTTTGATTTTCGATATCTCAGCTCTGGAAGGGTCTAGAGCCTCCATTGTTGCACTCAGGTCTAAGTCTCATGGCCCTCTATCAGAATCCAGAGTTTTGAGAAGATTGGGGATACTTAATTTTTTACCCCCCAAAAAAAACGTAAGGGGTAACACTGTCGTTTTTTTTTCTGGTCGAAATTTTGATTTTCGATATCTCAGCTCTGGAAGGGTCTAGAGCCTCCATTGTTGCACTCAGGTCTATGTCTCATGGCCCTCTATCAGAATCCAGAGTTTTGAGAAGATTGGTGATACTTAATTTTTAGCCCAAAAAAAAAAAACGTAAGGGGTAACACTGTCGTTTTTTTTTTCGGGTCGAAATTTTGAGTTTCGATATCTCAGCACTAGAAGGATCTAGAGCCTCCATTGTTGCACTCAGGTCTAAATCTCATGGCCCTCTATCAGAATCCAGAGTTTTGAGAAGATTGGGGATACTTAATTTTTCGCCCAAAAAAAAAACGTAAGGGGTAACACTGTCGTTTTTTTTACGGGTCGAAATTTTGATTTTCGATATCTCAGCTCTGGAAGGGTCTAGAGCCTCCATTGTTGCACTCAGGTCTAAGTCTCATGGCCCTCTATCAGAATCCAGAGTTTTGAGAAGATTGGGGATACTTAATTTTTCGCCCAAAAAAAAAACGTAAGGGGTAACACTGTCGTTTTTTTTACGGGTCGAAATTTTGATTTTCGATATCTCAGCTCTGGAAGGGTCTAGAGCCTCCATTGTTGCACTCAGGTCTAAGTCTCATGGCCCTCTATCAGAATCCAGAGTTTTGAGAAGATTGGGGATACTTAATTTTTCACCCCAAAAAAAAAACGTAAGGGGTAACACTGTCGGTTTTTTTTTCTGGTCGAAATTTTGAATTTCGATATCTCAGCTCTGGAAGGGTCTAGAGCCTCCATTGTTGCACTCAGGTCTATGTCTCATGGCCCTCTATCAGAATCCAGAGTTTTGAGAAGATTAGGGATACTTAATTTTTCGCCCAAAAAAAAAAAACGTAAGGGGTAACACTGTCGTTTTTTTTTCTGGTCGAAATTTTGAATTTCGATATCTCAGCTCTGGAAGGGTCTAGAGCCTCCATTGTTGCACTCAGGTCTATGTCTCATGGCCCTCTATCAGAATCCAGAGTTTTGAGAAGATTGGGGATACTTAATTTTTAGCCCAAAAAAAACAAAACGTAAGGGGTAACACTGTCGGTTTTTTTTTTCGGGTCGAAATTTTGAGTTTCGATATCTCAGCACTAGAAGGATCTAGAGCCTCCATTGTTGCACTCAGGTCTAAGTCTCATGGCCCTCTATCAGAATCCAGAGTTTTGAGAAGATTGGGGATACTTAATTTTTCGCCCAAAAAAAAAAAACGTAAGGGGTAACACTGTCGTTTTTTTTACGGGTCGAAATTTTGATTTTCGATATCTCAGCTCTGGAAGGGTCTAGAGCCTCCATTGTTGCACTCAGGTCAAAGTCTCATGGCCCTCTATCAGAATCCAGAGTTTTGAGAAGATTGGGGATACTTAATTTTTCACACCAAAAAAAAAAACGTAAGGGGTAACACTGTCGTTTTTTTTTCTGGTCGAAATTTTGATTTTCGATATCTCAGCTCTGGAAGGATCTAGAGCCTCCATTGTTGCACTCAGGTCTATGTCTCATGGCCCTCTATCAGAATCCAGAGTTTTGAGAAGATTGGGGATACTTAATTTTTAGCCCAAAAAAAAAAAACGTAAGGGGTAACACTGTCGGTTTTTTTTCGGGTCGAAATTTTGAGTTTCGATATCTCAGCACTAGAAGGATCTAGAGCCTCCATTGTTGCACTCAGGTCTAAGTCTCATGGCCCTCTATCAGAATCCAGAGTTTTGAGAAGATTGGGGATACTTAATTTTTCGCCCAAAAAAAAAAACGTAAGGGGTAACACTGTCGTTTTTTTTACGGGTCGAAATTTTGATTTTCGATATCTCAGCTCTGGAAGGGTCTAGAGCCTCCATTGTTGCACTCAGGTCTAAGTCTCATGGCCCTCTATCAGAATCCAGAGTTTTGAGAAGATTGGGGATACTTAATTTTTCGCCCAAAAAAAAAAACGTAAGGGGTAACACTGTCGTTTTTTTTACGGGTCGAAATTTTGATTTTCGATATCTCAGCTCTGGAAGGGTCTAGAGCCTCCATTGTTGCACTCAGGTCTAAGTCTCATGGCCCTCTATCAGAATCCAGAGTTTTGAGAAGATTGGGGATACTTAATTTTTCACCCCCCCAAAAAAAACATAAGGGGTAACACTGTCATTTTTTTTTCTGGTCGAAATTTTGAATTTCGATATCTCAGCTCTGGAAGGGTCTAGAGCCTCCATTGTTGCACTCAGGTCTAAGTCTCATGGCCCTCTATCAGAATCCAGAGTTTTGAGAAGATTAGGGATACTTAATTTTTCGCCCAAAAAAAAAAACGTAAGGGGTAACACTGTCGTTTTTTTTTTCTGGTCGAAATTTTGAATTTCGATATCTCAGCTCTGGAAGGGTTTAGAGCCTCCATTGTTGCACTCATGTCTAAGTCTCATGGCCCTCTATCAGAATCCAGAGTTTTGAGAAGATTAGGGATACTTAATTTTTCGCCCAAAAAAAAACGTAAGGGGTAACACTGTCGTTTTTTTTTTCTGGTCGAAATTTTGATTTTCGATATCTCAGCTCTGGAAGGGTCTAGAGCCTCCATTGTTGCACTCAGGTCTATGTCTCATGGCCCTCTATCAGAATCCAGAGTTTTGAGAAGATTGGGGATACTTAATTTTTAGCCCAAAAAAAAAAACGTAAGGGGTAACACTGTCGGTTTTTTTTTCGGGTCGAAATTTTGAGTTTCGATATCTCAGCACTAGAAGGATCTAGAGCCTCCATTGTTGCACTCAGGTCTAAGTCTCATGGCCCTCTATCAGAATCCAGAGTTTTGAGAAGATTGGGGATACTTAATTTTTCGCCCCAAAAAAAAAAGTAAGGGGTAACACTGTCGTTTTTTTTCTGGTCGAAATTTTGAATTTCGATATCTCAGCTCTGGAAGGGTCTAGAGCCTCCATTGTTGCACTCAGGTCTAAGTCTCATGGCCCTCTATCAGAATCCAGAGTTTTGAGAAGATTAGGGATACTTAATTTTTCGCCCAAAAAAAAAAACGTAAGGGGTAACACTGTCGTTTTTTTTTTCTGGTCGAAATTTTGAATTTCGATATCTCAGCTCTGGAAGGGTCTAGAGCCTCCATTGTTGCACTCAGGTCTATGTCTCATGGCCCTCTATCAGAATCCAGAGTTATGAGAAGATTGGGGATACTTAATTTTTAGCCCAAAAAAAAAAAACGTAAGGGGTAACACTGTCGTTTTTTTTTTCGGGTCGAAATTTTGAGTTTCGATATCTCAGCACTAGAAGGATCTAGAGCCTCCATTGTTGCACTCAGGTCTAAGTCTCATGGCCCTCTATCAGAATCCAGAGTTTTGAGAAGATTGGGGATACTTAATTTTTCGCCCAAAAAAAAAACGTAAGGGGTAACACTGTCGTTTTTTTTACGGGTCGAAATTTTGATTTTCGATATCTCAGCTCTGGAAGGGTCTAGAGCCTCCATTGTTGCACTCAGGTCTAAGTCTCATGGCCCTCTATCAGAATCCAGAGTTTTGAGAAGATTGGGGATACTTAATTTTTCGCCCAAAAAAAAAAGTAAGGGGTGACACTGTCGTTTTTTGTTTTTTTCTGGTCGAAATTTTGATTTTCGATATCTCAGCTCTGGAAGGGTCTAGAGCCTCCATTGTTGCACTCAGGTCAATGTCTCATTGCCCTCTATCAGAATCCAGAGTTTTGAGAAGATTGGGGATACTTAATTTTTCACCCCCCAAAAAAAAACATAAGGGGTAACACTGTCATTTTTTTTTCTGGTCGAAATTTTGATTTTCGATATCTCAGCTCTGGAAGGGTCTAGAGCCTCCATTGTTGCACTCAGGTCTAAGTCTCATGGCCCTCTATCAGAATCCAGAGTTTTGAGAAGATTGGGGATACTTAATTTTTTACCCCCCAAAAAAAACGTAAGGGGTAACACTGTCGTTTTTTTTTCTGGTCGAAATTTTGATTTTCGATATCTCAGCTCTGGAAGGGTCTAGAGCCTCCATTGTTGCACTCAGGTCTATGTCTCATGGCCCTCTATCAGAATCCAGAGTTTTGAGAAGATTGGTGATACTTAATTTTTAGCCCAAAAAAAAAAAACGTAAGGGGTAACACTGTCGTTTTTTTTTTCGGGTCGAAATTTTGAGTTTCGATATCTCAGCACTAGAAGGATCTAGAGCCTCCATTGTTGCACTCAGGTCTAAATCTCATGGCCCTCTATCAGAATCCAGAGTTTTGAGAAGATTGGGGATACTTAATTTTTCGCCCAAAAAAAAAACGTAAGGGGTAACACTGTCGTTTTTTTTACGGGTCGAAATTTTGATTTTCGATATCTCAGCTCTGGAAGGGTCTAGAGCCTCCATTGTTGCACTCAGGTCTAAGTCTCATGGCCCTCTATCAGAATCCAGAGTTTTGAGAAGATTGGGGATACTTAATTTTTCGCCCAAAAAAAAAACGTAAGGGGTAACACTGTCGTTTTTTTTACGGGTCGAAATTTTGATTTTCGATATCTCAGCTCTGGAAGGGTCTAGAGCCTCCATTGTTGCACTCAGGTCTAAGTCTCATGGCCCTCTATCAGAATCCAGAGTTTTGAGAAGATTGGGGATACTTAATTTTTCACCCCAAAAAAAAAACGTAAGGGGTAACACTGTCGTTTTTTTTTTCTGGTCGAAATTTTGAATTTCGATATCTCAGCTCTGGAAGGGTCTAGAGCCTCCATTGTTGCACTCAGGTCTATGTCTCATGGCCCTCTATCAGAATCCAGAGTTTTGAGAAGATTAGGGATACTTAATTTTTCGCCCAAAAAAAAAAAACGTAAGGGGTAACACTGTCGTTTTTTTTTCTGGTCGAAATTTTGAATTTCGATATCTCAGCTCTGGAAGGGTCTAGAGCCTCCATTGTTGCACTCAGGTCTATGTCTCATGGCCCTCTATCAGAATCCAGAGTTTTGAGAAGATTGGGGATACTTAATTTTTAGCCCAAAAAAAACAAAACGTAAGGGGTAACACTGTCGGTTTTTTTTTTCGGGTCGAAATTTTGAGTTTCGATATCTCAGCACTAGAAGGATCTAGAGCCTCCATTGTTGCACTCAGGTCTAAGTCTCATGGCCCTCTATCAGAATCCAGAGTTTTGAGAAGATTGGGGATACTTAATTTTTCGCCCAAAAAAAAAAACGTAAGGGGTAACACTGTCGTTTTTTTTACGGGTCGAAATTTTGATTTTCGATATCTCAGCTCTGGAAGGGTCTAGAGCCTCCATTGTTGCACTCAGGTCAAAGTCTCATGGCCCTCTATCAGAATCCAGAGTTTTGAGAAGATTGGGGATACTTAATTTTTCACACCAAAAAAAAAAACGTAAGGGGTAACACTGTCGTTTTTTTTTCTGGTCGAAATTTTGATTTTCGATATCTCAGCTCTGGAAGGATCTAGAGCCTCCATTGTTGCACTCAGGTCTATGTCTCATGGCCCTCTATCAGAATCCAGAGTTTTGAGAAGATTGGGGATACTTAATTTTTAGCCCAAAAAAAAAAAAACGTAAGGGGTAACACTGTCGGTTTTTTTTCGGGTCGAAATTTTGAGTTTCGATATCTCAGCACTAGAAGGATCTAGAGCCTCCATTGTTGCACTCAGGTCTAAGTCTCATGGCCCTCTATCAGAATCCAGAGTTTTGAGAAGATTGGGGATACTTAATTTTTCGCCCAAAAAAAAAAACGTAAGGGGTAACACTGTCGTTTTTTTTACGGGTCGAAATTTTGATTTTCGATATCTCAGCTCTGGAAGGGTCTAGAGCCTCCATTGTTGCACTCAGGTCTAAGTCTCATGGCCCTCTATCAGAATCCAGAGTTTTGAGAAGATTGGGGATACTTAATTTTTCGCCCAAAAAAAAAAACGTAAGGGGTGACACTGTCGTTTTTTTTACGGGTCGAAATTTTGATTTTCGATATCTCAGCTCTGGAAGGGTCTAGAGCCTCCATTGTTGCACTCAGGTCTATAAGTCTCATGGCCCTCTATCAGAATCCAGAGTTTTGAGAAGATTGGGGATACTTAATTTTTCACCCCCAAAAAAAAAACATAAGGGGTAACACTGTCATTTTTTTTTCTGGTCGAAATTTTGAATTTCGATATCTCAGCTCTGGAAGGGTCTAGAGCCTCCATTGTTGCACTCAGGTCTAAGTCTCATGGCCCTCTATCAGAATCCAGAGTTTTGAGAAGATTAGGGATACTTAATTTTTCGCCCAAAAAAAAAAACGTAAGGGGTAACACTGTCGTTTTTTTTTTCTGGTCGAAATTTTGAATTTCGATATCTCAGCTCTGGAAGGGTTTAGAGCCTCCATTGTTGCACTCATGTCTAAGTCTCATGGCCCTCTATCAGAATCCAGAGTTTTGAGAAGATTAGGGATACTTAATTTTTCGCCCAAAAAAAAACGTAAGGGGTAACACTGTCGTTTTTTTTTTCTGGTCGAAATTTTGATTTTCGATATCTCAGCTCTGGAAGGGTCTAGAGCCTCCATTGTTGCACTCAGGTCTATGTCTCATGGCCCTCTATCAGAATCCAGAGTTTTGAGAAGATTGGGGATACTTAATTTTTAGCCTAAAAAAAAAAACGTAAGGGGTAACACTGTCGGTTTTTTTTCGGGTCGAAATTTTGAGTTTCGATATCTCAGCACTAGAAGGATCTAGAGCCTCCATTGTTGCACTCAGGTCTAAGTCTCATGGCCCTCTATCAGAATCCAGAGTTTTGAGAAGATTGGGGATACTTAATTTTTCGCCCCAAAAAAAAAAAGTAAGGGGTAACACTGTCGTTTTTTTTCTGGTCGAAATTTTGAATTTCGATATCTCAGCTCTGGAAGGGTCTAGAGCCTCCATTGTTGCACTCAGGTCTGTCTCATGGCCCTCTATCAGAATCCAGAGTTTTGAGAAGATTAGGGATACTTAATTTTTCGCCCAAAAAAAAAACGTAAGGGGTAACATTGTCGTTTTTTTTTTCTGGTCGAAATTTTGAATTTCGATATCTCAGCTCTGGAAGGGTCTAGAGCCTCCATTGTTGCACTCAGGTCTAAGTCTCATGGCCCTCTATCAGAATCCAGAGTTTTGAGAAGATTAGGGATACTTAATTTTTCGCCCAAAAAAAAAAACGTAAGGGGTAACACTGTCGTTTTTTTTTTCGGGTCGAAATTTTGAGTTTCGATATCTCAGCACTAGAAGGGTCTAGAGCCTCCATTGTTGCACTCAGGTCTAAGTCTCATGGCCCTCTATCAGAATCCAGAGTTTTGAGAAGATTGGGGATACTTAATTTTTCGCCCAAAAAAAAAAAGTAAGGGGTGACACTGTCGTTTTTTTTTTTTTTCTGGTCGAAATTTTGATTTTCGATATCTCAGCTCTGGAAGGGTCTAGAGCCTCCATTGTTGCACTCAGGTCAATGTCTCATGGCCCTCTATCAGAATCCAGAGTTTTGAGAAGATTGGGGATACTTAATTTTTCACCCCCAAAAAAAAAACATAAGGGGTAACACTGTCATTTTTTTTTCTGGTCGAAATTTTGATTTTCGATATCTCAGCTCTGGAAGGGTCTAGAGCCTCCATTGTTGCACTCAGGTCTAAGTCTCATGGCCCTCTATCAGAATCCAGAGTTTTGAGAAGATTGGGGATACTTAATTTTTTACCCCCCAAAAAAAACGTAAGGGGTAACACTGTCGTTTTTTTTTCTGGTCGAAATTTTGATTTTCGATATCTCAGCTCTGGAAGGGTCTAGAGCCTCCATTGTTGCACTCAGGTCTATGTCTCATGGCCCTCTATCAGAATCCAGAGTTTTGAGAAGATTGGGGATACTTAATTTTTAGCCCAAAAAAAAAAAACTTAAGGGGTAACACTGTCGTTTTTTTTTTCGGGTCGAAATTTTGAGTTTCGATATCTCAGCACTAGAAGGATCTAGAGCCTCCATTGTTGCACTCAGGTCTAAATCTCATGGCCCTCTATCAGAATCCAGAGTTTTGAGAAGATTGGGGATACTTAATTTTTCGCCCAAAAAAAAAACGTAAGGGGTAACACTGTCGTTTTTTTTACGGGTCGAAATTTTGATTTTCGATATCTCAGCTCTGGAAGGGTCTAGAGCCTCCATTGTTGCACTCAGGTCTAAGTCTCATGGCCCTCTATCAGAATCCAGAGTTTTGAGAAAATTGGGGATACTTAATTTTTCGCCCAAAAAAAAACGTAAGGGGTAACACTGTCGTTTTTTTTACGGGTCGAAATTTTGATTTTCGATATCTCAGCTCTGGAAGGGTCTAGAGCCTCCATTGTTGCACTCAGGTCTAAGTCTCATGGCCCTCTATCAGAATCCAGAGTTTTGAGAAGATTGGGGATACTTAATTTTTCACCCCAAAAAAAAAACGTAAGGGGTAACACTGTCATTTTTTTTTCTGGTCGAAATTTTGAATTTCGATATCTCAGCTCTGGAAGGGTCTAGAGCCTCCATTGTTGCACTCAGGTCTAAGTCTCATGGCCCTCTATCAGAATCCAGAGTTTTGAGAAGATTAGGGATACTTAATTTTTCGCCCAAAAAAAAAAAACGTAAGGGGTAACACTGTCGTTTTTTTTTCTGGTCGAAATTTTGAATTTCGATATCTCAGCTCTGGAAGGGTCTAGAGCCTCCATTGTTGCACTCAGGTCTAAGTCTCATGGCCCTCTATCAGAATCCAGAGTTTTGAGAAGATTAGGGATACTTAATTTTTCGCCCAAAAAAAAAAACGTAAGGGGTAACACTGTCGTTTTTTTTTTCTGGTCGAAATTTTGAATTTCGAAATCTCAGCTCTGGAAGGGTCTAGAGCCTCCATTGTTGCACTCAGGTCTAAGTCTCATGGCCCTCTATCAGAATCCAGAGTTTTGAGAAGATTAGGGATACTTAATTTTTCGCCCCAAAAAAAACGTAAGGGGTAACACTGTCGTTTTTTTTTTCTGGTCGAAATTTTGATTTTCGATATCTCAGCTCTGGAAGGGTCTAGAGCCTCCATTGTTGCACTCAGGTCTATGTCTCATGGTCCTCTATCAGAATCCAGAGTTTTGAGAAGATTGGGGATACTTAATTTTTAGCCCAAAAAAAACAAAACGTAAGGGGTAACACTGTCGGGTTTTTTTTCGGGTCGAAATTTTGAGTTTCGATATCTCAGCACTAGAAGGATCTAGAGCCTCCATTGTTGCACTCAGGTCTAAGTCTCATGGCCCTCTATCAGAATCCAGAGTTTTGAGAAGATTGGGGATACTTAATTTTTCGCCCAAAAAAAAAACGTAAGGGGTAACACTGTCGTTTTTTTTACGGGTCGAAATTTTGATTTTCGATATCTCAGCTCTGGAAGGGTCTAGAGCCTCCATTGTTGCACTCAGGTCTAAGTCTCATGGCCCTCTATCAGAATCCAGAGTTTTGAGAAGATTGGGGATACTTAATTTTTCACACCAAAAAAAAAACGTAAGGGGTAACACTGTCGTTTTTTTTTCTGGTAGAAATTTTGATTTTCGATATCTTAGCTCTGGAAGGATCTAGAGCCTCCATTGTTGCACTCAGGTCTATGTCTCATGGCCCTCTATCAGAATCCAGAGTTTTGAGAAGATTGGGGATACTTAATTTTTAGCCCAAAAAAAAAAAACGTAAGGGGTAACACTGTCGTTTTTTTTTCGGGTCGAAATTTTGAGTTTCGATATCTCAGCACTAGAAGGATCTAGAGCCTCCATTGTTGCACTCAGGTCTAAGTCTCATGGCCCTCTATCAGAATCCAGAGTTTTGAGAAGATTGGGGATACTTAATTTTTCGCCCAAAAAAAAACCGTAAGGGGTAACACTGTCGTTTTTTTTACGGGTCGAAATTTTGATTTTCGATATCTCAGCTCTGGAAGGGTCTAGAGCCTCCATTGTTGCACTCAGGTCTAAGTCTCATGGCCCTCTATCAGAATCCAGAGTTTTGAGAAGATTGGGGATACTTAATTTTTCGCCCAAAAAAAAAAACGTAAGGGGTAACACTGTCGTTTTTTTTACGGGTCGAAATTTTGATTTTCGATATCTCAGCTCTGGAAGGGTCTAGAGCCTCCATTGTTGCACTCAGGTCTAAGTCTCATGGCCCTCTATCAGAATCCAGAGTTTTGAGAAGATTGGGGATACTTAATTTTTCACCCCCAAAAAAAAAACATAAGGGGTAACACTGTCATTTTTTTTTCTGGTCGAAATTTTGAATTTCGATATCTCAGCTCTGGAAGGGTCTAGAGCCTCCATTGTTGCACTCAGGTCTAAGTCTCATGGCCCTCTATCAGAATCCAGAGTTTTGAGAAGATTAGGGATACTTAATTTTTCGCCCAAAAAAAAACGTAAGGGGTAACACTGTCGTTTTTTTTTTCTGGTCGAAATTTTGATTTTCGATATCTCAGCTCTGGAAGGGTCTAGAGCCTCCATTGTTGCACTCAGGTCTATGTCTCATGGCCCTCTATCAGAATCCAGAGTTTTGAGAAGATTGGGGATACTTAATTTTTAGCCCAAAAAAAAAAAACGTAAGGGGTAACACTGTCGGTTTTTTTTTCGGGTCGAAATTTTGAGTTTCGATATCTCAGCACTAGAAGGATCTAGAGCCTCCATTGTTGCACTCAGGTCTAAGTCTCATGGCCCTCTATCAGAATCCAGAGTTTTGAGAAGATTGGGGATACTTAATTTTTCGCCCCAAAAAAAAAAGTAAGGGGTAACACTGTCGTTTTTTTTCTGGTCGAAATTTTGAATTTCGATATCTCAGCTCTGGAAGGGTCTAGAGCCTCCATTGTTGCACTCAGGTCTAAGTCTCATGGCCCTCTATCAGAATCCAGAGTTTTGAGAAGATTAGGGATACTTAATTTTTCGCCCAAAAAAAAAAACGTAAGGGGTAACACTGTCGTTTTTTTTTCTGGTCGAAATTTTGATTTTCGATATCTCAGCTCTGGAAGGGTCTAGAGCCTCCATTGTTGCACTCAGGTCTATGTCTCATGGCCCTCTATCAGAATCCAGAGTTTTGAGAAGATTGGGGATACTTAATTTTTAGCCCAAAAAAAAAAAACGTAAGGGGTAACACTGTCGTTTTTTTTTTCGGGTCGAAATTTTGAGTTTCGATATCTCAGCACTAGAAGGATCTAGAGCCTCCATTGTTGCACTCAGGTCTAAGTCTCATGGCCCTCTATCAGAATCCAGAGTTTTGAGAAGATTGGGGATACTTAATTTTTCGCCCAAAAAAAAAACGTAAGGGGTAACACTGTCGTTTTTTTTACGGGTCGAAATTTTGATTTTCGATATCTCAGCTCTGGAAGGGTCTAGAGCCTCCATTGTTGCACTCAGGTCTAAGTCTCATGGCCCTCTATCAGAATCCAGAGTTTTGAGAAGATTGGGGATACTTAATTTTTCGCCCAAAAAAAAAAGTAAGGGGTGACACTGTCGTTTTTTTTTTTTTCTGGTCGAAATTTTGATTTTCGATATCTCAGCTCTGGAAGGGTCTAGAGCCTCCATTGTTGCACTCAGGTCAATGTCTCATGGCCCTCCATCAGAATCCAGAGTTTTGAGAAGATTGGGGATACTTAATTTTTCACCCCCAAAAAAAAAACATAAGGGGTAACACTGTCATTTTTTTTTCTGGTCGAAATTTTGATTTTCGATATCTCAGCTCTGGAAGGGTCTAGAGCCTCCATTGTTGCACTCAGGTCTAAGTCTCATGGCCCTCTATCAGAATCCAGAGTTTTGAGAAGATTGGGGATACTTAATTTTTTACCCCCCAAAAAAAACGTAAGGGGTAACACTGTCGTTTTTTTTTTCTGGTCGAAATTTTGATTTTCGATATCTCAGCTCTGGAAGGGTCTAGAGCCTCCATTGTTGCACTCAGGTCTATGTCTCATGGCCCTCTATCAGAATCCAGAGTTTTGAGAAGATTGGGGATACTTAATTTTTAGCCCAAAAAAAAAAAACGTAAGGGGTAATACTGTCGTTTTTTTTTTCGGGTCGAAATTTTGAGTTTCGATATCTCAGCACTAGAAGGATCTAGAGCCTCCATTGTTGCACTCAGGTCTAAATCTCATGGCCCTCTATCAGAATCCAGAGTTTTGAGAAGATTGGGGATACTTAATTTTTCGCCCAAAAAAAAAACGTAAGGGGTAACACTGTCGTTTTTTTTACGGGTCGAAATTTTGATTTTCGATATCTCAGCTCTGGAAGGGTCTAGAGCCTCCATTGTTGCACTCAGGTCTAAGTCTCATGGCCCTCTATCAGAATCCAGAGTTTTGAGAAGATTGGGGATACTTAATTTTTCGCCCAAAAAAAAAACGTAAGGGGTAACACTGTCGTTTTTTTTACGGGTCGAAATTTTGATTTTCGATATCTCAGCTCTGGAAGGGTCTAGAGCCTCCATTGTTGCACTCAGGTCTAAGTCTCATGGCCCTCTATCAGAATCCAGAGTTTTGAGAAGATTGGGGATACTTAATTTTTCACCCCAAAAAAAAAACGTAAGGGGTAACACTGTCGTTTTTTTTTCTGGTCGAAATTTTGAATTTCGATATCTCAGCTCTGGAAGGGTCTAGAGCCTCCATTGTTGCACTCAGGTCTAAGTCTCATGGCCCTCTATCAGAATCCAGAGTTTTGAGAAGATTGGGGATACTTAATTTTTCACCCCAAAAAAAAACGTAAGGGGTAACACTGTCGTTTTTTTTTCTGGTCGAAATTTTGAATTTCGATATCTCAGCTCTGGAAGGGTCTAGAGCCTCCATTGTTGCACTCAGGTCTAAGTCTCATGGCCCTCTATCAGAATCCAGAGTTTTGAGAAGATTAGGGATACTTAATTTTTCGCCCAAAAAAAAAAACGTAAGGGGTAACACTGTCGTTTTTTTTTCTGGTCGAAATTTTGAATTTCGATATCTCAGCTCTGGAAGGGTCTAGAGCCTCCATTGTTGCACTCAGGTCTAAGTCTCATGGCCCTCTATCAGAATCCAGAGTTTTGAGAAGATTAGGGATACTTAATTTTTCGCCCAAAAAAAAAAACGTAAGGGGTAACACTGTCGTTTTTTTTTTCTGGTCGAAATTTTGAATTTCGATATCTCAGCTCTGGAAGGGTCTAGAGCCTCCATTGTTGCACTCAGGTCTAAGTCTCATGGCCCTCTATCAGAATCCAGAGTTTTGAGAAGATTGGGGATACTTAATTTTTAGCCCAAAAAAAAAAAACCGTAAGGGGTAACACTGTCGGTTTTTTTTTCGGGTCGAAATTTTGAGTTTCGATATCTCAGCACTAGAAGGATCTAGAGCCTCCATTGTTGCACTCAGGTCTAAGTCTCATGGCCCTCTATCAGAATCCAGAGTTTTGAGAAGATTGGGGATACTTAATTTTTCGCCCCAAAAAAAAAAAGTAAGGGGTAACACTGTCGTTTTTTTTCTGGTCGAAATTTTGAATTTCGATATCTCAGCTCTGGAAGGGTCTAGAGCCTCCATTGTTGCACTCAGGTCTAAGTCTCATGGCCCTCTATCAGAATCCAGAGTTTTGAGAAAATTGGGGATACTTAATTTTTCGCCCAAAAAAAAACGTAAGGGGTAACACTGTCGTTTTTTTTACGGGTCGAAATTTTGATTTTCGATATCTCAGCTCTGGAAGGGTCTAGAGCCTCCATTGTTGCACTCAGGTCTAAGTCTCATGGCCCTCTATCAGAATCCAGAGTTTTGAGAAGATTGGGGATACTTAATTTTTCACCCCAAAAAAAAAACGTAAGGGGTAACACTGTCGTTTTTTTTTCTGGTCGAAATTTTGAATTTCGATATCTCAGCTCTGGAAGGGTCTAGAGCCTCCATTGTTGCACTCAGGTCTAAGTCTCATGGCCCTCTATCAGAATCCAGAGTTTTGAGAAGATTAGGGATACTTAATTTTTCGCCCAAAAAAAAAAACGTAAGGGGTAACACTGTCGTTTTTTTTTTCTGGTCGAAATTTTGAATTTCGAAATCTCAGCTCTGGAAGGGTCTAGAGCCTCCATTGTTGCACTCAGGTCTAAGTCTCATGGCCCTCTATCAGAATCCAGAGTTTTGAGAAGATTAGGGATACTTAATTTTTCGCCCAAAAAAAAACGTAAGGGGTAACACTGTCGTTTTTTTTTTCTGGTCGAAATTTTGATTTTCGATATCTCAGCTCTGGAAGGGTCTAGAGCCTCCATTGTTGCACTCAGGTCTATGTCTCATGGCCCTCTATCAGAATCCAGAGTTTTGAGAAGATTGGGGATACTTAATTTTTAGCCCAAAAAAAACAAAACGTAAGGGGTAACACTGTCGGGTTTTTTTTCGGGTCGAAATTTTGAGTTTCGATATCTCAGCACTAGAAGGATCTAGAGCCTCCATTGTTGCACTCAGGTCTAAGTCTCATGGCCCTCTATCAGAATCCAGAGTTTTGAGAAGATTGGGGATACTTAATTTTTCGCCCAAAAAAAAAACGTAAGGGGTAACACTGTCGTTTTTTTTACGGGTCGAAATTTTGATTTTCGATATCTCAGCTCTGGAAGGGTCTAGAGCCTCCATTGTTGCACTCAGGTCTAAGTCTCATGGCCCTCTATCAGAATCCAGAGTTTTGAGAAGATTGGGGATACTTAATTTTTCACACCAAAAAAAAAACGTAAGGGGTAACACTGTCGTTTTTTTTTCTGGTAGAAATTTTGATTTTCGATATCTTAGCTCTGGAAGGATCTAGAGCCTCCATTGTTGCACTCAGGTCTATGTCTCATGGCCCTCTATCAGAATCCAGAGTTTTGAGAAGATTGGGGATACTTAATTTTTTGCCCAAAAAAAAAAAAACGTAAGGGGTAACACTGTCGTTTTTTTTTCGGGTCGAAATTTTGAGTTTCGATATCTCAGCACTAGAAGGATCTAGAGCCTCCATTGTTGCACTCAGGTCTAAGTCTCATGGCCCTCTATCAGAATCCAGAGTTTTGAGAAGATTGGGGATACTTAATTTTTCGCCCAAAAAAAAAAACGTAAGGGGTAACACTGTCGTTTTTTTTACGGGTCGAAATTTTGATTTTCGATATCTCAGCTCTGGAAGGGTCTAGAGCCTCCATTGTTGCACTCAGGTCTAAGTCTCATGGCCCTCTATCAGAATCCAGAGTTTTGAGAAGATTGGGGATACTTAATTTTTCGCCCAAAAAAAAAAACGTAAGGGGTAACACTGTCGTTTTTTTTACGGGTCGAAATTTTGATTTTCGATATCTCAGCTCTGGAAGGGTCTAGAGCCTCCATTGTTGCACTCAGGTCTAAGTCTCATGGCCCTCTATCAGAATCCAGAGTTTTGAGAAGATTGGGGATACTTAATTTTTCACCCCCAAAAAAAAAACATAAGGGGTAACACTGTCATTTTTTTTTCTGGTCGAAATTTTGAATTTCGATATCTCAGCTCTGGAAGGGTCTAGAGCCTCCATTGTTGCACTCAGGTCTAAGTCTCATGGCCCTCTATCAGAATCCAGAGTTTTGAGAAGATTAGGGATACTTAATTTTTCGCCCAAAAAAAAACGTAAGGGGTAACACTGTCGTTTTTTTTTTCTGGTCGAAATTTTGATTTTCGATATCTCAGCTCTGGAAGGGTCTAGAGCCTCCATTGTTGCACTCAGGTCTATGTCTCATGGCCCTCTATCAGAATCCAGAGTTTTGAGAAGATTGGGGATACTTAATTTTTAGCCCAAAAAAAAAAACGTAAGGGGTAACACTGTCGGTTTTTTTTTCGGGTCGAAATTTTGAGTTTCGATATCTCAGCACTAGAAGGATCTAGAGCCTCCATTGTTGCACTCAGGTCTAAGTCTCATGGCCCTCTATCAGAATCCAGAGTTTTGAGAAGATTGGGGATACTTAATTTTTCGCCCCAAAAAAAAAAAGTAAGGGGTAACACTGTCGTTTTTTTTCTGGTCGAAATTTTGAATTTCGATATCTCAGCTCTGGAAGGGTCTAGAGCCTCCATTGTTGCACTCAGGTCTAAGTCTCATGGCCCTCTATCAGAATCCAGAGTTTTGAGAAGATTAGGGATACTTAATTTTTCGCCCAAAAAAAAAACGTAAGGGGTAACACTGTCGTTTTTTTTTCTGGTCGAAATTTTGAATTTCGATATCTCAGCTCTGGAAGGGTCTAGAGCCTCCATTGTTGCACTCAGGTCTAAGTCTCATGGCCCTCTATCAGAATCCAGAGTTTTGAGAAGATTAGAGATACTTAATTTTTCGCCCAAAAAAAAAAACGTAAGGGGTAACACTGTCGTTTTTTTTTCTGGTCGAAATTTTGATTTTCGATATCTCAGCTCTGGAAGGGTCTAGAGCCTCCATTGTTGCACTCAGGTCCATGTCTCATGGCCCTCTATCAGAATCCAGAGTTTTGAGAAGATTGGGGATACTTAATTTTTAGCCCAAAAAAAAAAAAACATAAGGGGTAGCACTGTCGTTTTTTTTTTCGGGTCGAAATTTTGAGTTTCGATATCTCAGCACTAGAAGGATCTAGAGCCTCCATTGTTGCACTCAGGTCTAAGTCTCATGGCCCTCTATCAGAATCCAGAGTTTTGAGAAGATTGGGGATACTTAATTTTTCGCCCAAAAAAAAACGTAAGGGGTAACACTGTCGTTTTTTTTTAAGGGTCGAAATTTTGATTTTCGATATCTCAGCTCTGGAAGGGTCTAGAGCCTCCATTGTTGCACTCAGGTCTAAGTCTCATGGCCCTCTATCAGAATCCAGAGTTTTGAGAAGATTGGGGATACTTAATTTTTCGCCCAAAAAAAAAAAGTAAGGGGTGACACTGTCGTTTTTTTTTTTTTCTGGTCGAAATTTTGATTTTCGATATCTCAGCTCTGGAAGGGTCTAGAGCCTCCATTGTTGCACTCAGGTCAATGTCTCATGGCCCTCTATCAGAATCCAGAGTTTTGAGAAGATTGGGGATACTTAATTTTTCACCCCCCAAAAAAAAACATAAGGGGTAACACTGTCATTTTTTTTTCTGGTCGAAATTTTGATTTTCGATATCTCAGCTCTGGAAGGGTCTAGAGCCTCCATTGTTGCACTCAGGTCTAAGTCTCATGGCCCTCTATCAGAATCCAGAGTTTTGAGAAGATTGGGGATACTTAATTTTTTACCCCCCAAAAAAAACGTAAGGGGTAACACTGTCGTTTTTTTTTTCTGGTCGAAATTTTGATTTTCGATATCTCAGCTCTGGAAGGGTCTAGAGCCTCCATTGTTGCACTCAGGTCTATGTCTCATGGCCCTCTATCAGAATCCAGAGTTTTGAGAAGATTGGGGATACTTAATTTTTAGCCCAAAAAAAAAAAACGTAAGGGGTAACACTGTCGTTTTTTTTTTTCGGGTCGAAATTTTGAGTTTCGATATCTCAGCACTAGAAGGATCTAGAGCCTCCATTGTTGCACTCAGGTCTAAATCTCATGGCCCTCTATCAGAATCCAGAGTTTTGAGAAGATTGGGGATACTTAATTTTTCGCCCAAAAAAAAAACGTAAGGGGTAACACTGTCGTTTTTTTTACGGGTCGAAATTTTGATTTTCGATATCTCAGCTCTGGAAGGGTCTAGAGCCTCCATTGTTGCACTCAGGTCTAAGTCTCATGGCCCTCTATCAGAATCCAGAGTTTTGAGAAGATTGGGGATACTTAATTTTTCGCCCAAAAAAAAAACGTAAGGGGTAACACTGTCGTTTTTTTTACGGGTCGAAATTTTGATTTTCGATATCTCAGCTCTGGAAGGGTCTAGAGCCTCCATTGTTGCACTCAGGTCTAAGTCTCATGGCCCTCTATCAGAATCCAGAGTTTTGAGAAGATTGGGGATACTTAATTTTTCACCCCAAAAAAAAAACGTAAGGGGTAACACTGTCGTTTTTTTTTCTGGTCGAAATTTTGAATTTCGATATCTCAGCTCTGGAAGGGTCTAGAGCCTCCATTGTTGCACTCAGGTCTAAGTCTCATGGCCCTCTATCAGAATCCAGAGTTTTGAGAAGATTAGGGATACTTAATTTTTCGCCCAAAAAAAAAAAACGTAAGGGGTAACACTGTCGTTTTTTTTTCTGGTCGAAATTTTGAATTTCGATATCTCAGCTCTGGAAGGGTCTAGAGCCTCCATTGTTGCACTCAGGTCTAAGTCTCATGGCCCTCTATCAGAATCCAGAGTTTTGAGAAGATTGGGGATACTTAATTTTTCACCCCAAAAAAAAACGTAAGGGGTAACACTGTCGTTTTTTTTTCTGGTCGAAATTTTGAATTTCGATATCTCAGCTCTGGAAGGGTCTAGAGCCTCCATTGTTGCACTCAGGTCTAAGTCTCATGGCCCTCTATCAGAATCCAGAGTTTTGAGAATATTAGGGATACTTAATTTTTCGCCCAAAAAAAAAAACGTAAGGGGTAACACTGTCGTTTTTTTTTCTGGTCGAAATTTTGAATTTCGATATCTCAGCTCTGGAAGGGTCTAGAGCCTCCATTGTTGCACTCAGGTCTAAGTCTCATGGCCCTCTATCAGAATCCAGAGTTTTGAGAAGATTAGGGATACTTAATTTTTCGCCGAAAAAAAAAAACGTAAGGGGTAACACTGTCGTTTTTTTTTTCTGGTCGAAATTTTGAATTTCGATATCTCAGCTCTGGAAGGGTCTAGAGCCTCCATTGTTGCACTCAGGTCTAAGTCTCATGGCCCTCTATCAGAATCCAGAGTTTTGAGAAGATTAGGGATACTTAATTTTTCGCCCAAAAAAAAACGTAAGGGGTAACACTGTCGTTTTTTTTTCTGGTCGAAATTTTGATTTTCGATATCTCAGCTCTGGAAGGGTCTAGAGCCTCCATTGTTGCACTCAGGTCTATGTCTCATGGCCCTGTATCAGAATCCAGAGTTTTGAGAAGATTGGGGATACTTAATTTTTAGCCCAAAAAAAAAAAAAACGTAAGGGGTAACACTGTCGGTTTTTTTTTCGGGTCGAAATTTTGAGTTTCGATATCTCAGCACTAGAAGGATCTAGAGCCTCCATTGTTGCACTCAGGTCTAAGTCTCATGGCCCTCTATCAAAATCCAGAGTTTTGAGAAGATTGGGGATACTTAATTTTTCGCCCCAAAAAAAAAAAGTAAGGTGTAACACTGTCGTTTTTTTTCTGGTCGAAATTTTGAATTTCGATATCTCAGCTCTGGAAGGGTCTAGAGCCTCCATTGTTGCACTCAGGTCTAAGTCTCATGGCCCTCTATCAGAATCCAGAGTTTTGAGAAGATTAGGGATACTTAATTTTTCGCCCAAAAAAAAAACGTAAGGGGTAACATTGTCGTTTTTTTTTTCTGGTCGAAATTTTGAATTTCGATATCTCAGCTCTGGAAGGGTCTAGAGCCTCCATTGTTGCACTCAGGTCTAAGTCTCATGGCCCTCTATCAGAATCCAGAGTTTTGAGAAGATTAGGGATACTTAATTTTTCGCCCAAAAAAAAAAATGTAAGGGGTAACACTGTCGTTTTTTTTTTCTGGTCGAAATTTTGATTTTCGATATCTCAGCTCTGGAAGGGTCTAGAGCCTCCATTGTTGCACTCAGGTCTATGTCTCATGGCCCTCTATCAGAATCCAGAGTTTTGAGAAGATTGGGGATACTTAATTTTTAGCCCAAAAAAAAAAAAAACGTAAGGGTTAACACTGTCGTTTTTTTTTCGGGTCGAAATTTTGAGTTTCGATATCTCAGCACTAGAAGGATCTAGAGCCTCCATTGTTGCACTCAGGTCTAAGTCTCATGGCCCTCTATCAGAATCCAGAGTTTTGAGAAGATTGGGGATACTTAATTTTTCGCCCAAAAAAAAAACGTAAGGGGTAACACTGTCGTTTTTTTTACGGGTCGAAATTTTGATTTTCGATATCTCAGCTCTGGAAGGGTCTAGAGCCTCCATTGTTGCACTCAGGTCTAAGTCTCATGGCCCTCTATCAGAATCCAGAGTTTTGAGAAGATTGGGGATACTTAATTTTTCGCCCAAAAAAAAAAAGTAAGGGGTGACACTGTCGTTTTTTTTTTTTTCTGGTCGAAATTTTGATTTTCGATATCTCAGCTCTGGAAGGGTCTAGAGCCTCCATTGTTGCACTCAGGTCTAAGTCTCATGGCCCTCTATCAGAATCCAGAGTTTTGAGAAGATTGGGGATACTTAATTTTTTACCCCCCAAAAAAAACTTAAGGGGTAACACTGTCATTTTTTTTTCTGGTCAAAATTTTGATTTTCGATATCTCAGCTCTGGAAGGGTCTAGAGCCTCCATTGTTGCACTCAGGTCTATGTCTCATGGCCCTCTATCAGAATCCAGAGTTTTGAGAAGATTGGGGATACTTAATTTTTAGCCCAAAAAAAAAAAACGTAAGGGGTAACACTGTCGTTTTTTTTTTCGGGTCGAAATTTTGAGTTTCGATATCTCAGCACTAGAAGGATCTAGAGCCTCCATTGTTGCACTCAGGTCTAAATCTCATGGCCCTCTATCAGAATCCAGAGTTTTGAGAAGATTGGGGATACTTAATTTTTCGCCCAAAAAAAAAAACGTAAGGGGTAACACTGTCGTTTTTTTTACGGGTCGAAATTTTGATTTTCGATATCTCAGCTCTGGAAGGGTCTAGAGCCTCCATTGTTGCACTCAGGTCTAAGTCTCATGGCCCTCTATCAGAATCCAGAGTTTTGAGAAGATTGGGGATACTTAATTTTTCGCCCAAAAAAAAAACGTAAGGAGTAACACTGTCGTTTTTTTTACGGGTCGAAATTTTGATTTTCGATATCTCAGCTCTGGAAGGGTCTAGAGCCTCCATTGTTGCACTCAGGTCTAAGTCTCATGGCCCTCTATCAGAATCCAGAGTTTTGAGAAGATTGGGGATACTTAATTTTTCACCCCAAAAAAAAAACGTAAGGGGTAACACTGTCGTTTTTTTTTCTGGTCGAAATTTTGAATTTCGATATCTCAGCTCTGGAAGGGTCTAGAGCCTCCATTGTTGCACTCAGGTCTAAGTCTCATGGCCCTCTATCAGAATCCAGAGTTTTGAGAAGATTAGGGATACTTAATTTTTCGCCCAAAAAAAAAAAACGTAAGGGGTAACACTGTCGTTTTTTTTTCTGGTCGAAATTTTGAATTTCGATATCTCAGCTCTGGAAGGGTCTAGAGCCTCCATTGTTGCACTCAGGTCTAAGTCTCATGGCCCTCTATCAGAATCCAGAGTTTTGAGAAGATTAGGGATACTTAATTTTTCGCCCAAAAAAAAAAACGTAAGGGGTAACACTGTCGGTTTTTTTTTCTGGTCGAAATTTTGAATTTCGAAATCTCAGCTCTGGAAGGGTCTAGAGCCTCCATTGTTGCACTCAGGTCTAAGTCTCATGGCCCTCTATCAGAATCCAGAGTTTTGAGAAGATTAGGGATACTTAATTTTTCGCCCAAAAAAAAACGTAAGGGGTAACACTGTCGTTTTTTTTTTCTGGTCGAAATTTTGATTTTCGATATCTCAGCTCTGGAAGGGTCTAGAGCCTCCATTGTTGCACTCAGGTCTATGTCTCATGGCCCTCTATCAGAATCCAGAGTTTTGAGAAGATTGGGGATACTTAATTTTTAGCCCAAAAAAAAAAAACGTAAGGGGTAACACTGTCGTTTTTTTTTCGGGTCGAAATTTTGAGTTTCGATATCTCAGCACTAGAAGGATCTAGAGCCTCCATTGTTGCACTCAGGTCTAAGTCTCATGGCCCTCTATCAGAATCCAGAGTTTTGAGAAGATTGGGGATACTTAATTTTTCGCCCAAAAAAAAAACGTAAGGGGTAACACTGTCGTTTTTTTTACGGGTCGAAATTTTGATTTTCGATATCTCAGCTCTGGAAGGGTCTAGAGCCTCCATTGTTGCACTCAGGTCTAAGTCTCATGGCCCTCTATCAGAATCCAGAGTTTTGAGAAGATTGGGGATACTTAATTTTTCGCCCAAAAAAAAAAAGTAAGGGGTGACACTGTCGTTTTTTTTTTTTTCTGGTCGAAATTTTGATTTTCGATATCTCAGCTCTGGAAGGGTCTAGAGCCTCCATTGTTGCACTCAGGTCTAAGTCTCATGGCCCTCTATCAGAATCCAGAGTTTTGAGAAGATTGGGGATACTTAATTTTTTACCCCCCAAAAAAAACTTAAGGGGTAACACTGTCGTTTTTTTTTCTGGTCAAAATTTTGATTTTCGATATCTCAGCTCTGGAAGGATCTAGAGCCTCCATTGTTGCACTCAGGTCTAAGTCTCATGGCCCTCTATCAGAATCCAGAGTTTTGAGAAGATTGGGGATACTTAATTTTTCGCCCAAAAAAAAAACGTAAGGGGTAACACTGTCGTTTTTTTACGGGTCGAAATTTTGATTTTCGATATCTCAGCTCTGGAAGGGTCTAGAGCCTCCATTGTTGCACTCAGGTCTAAGTCTCATGGCCCTCTATCAGAATCCAGAGTTTTGAGAAGATTGGGGATACTTAATTTTTCGCCCCAAAAAAAAAACGTTAGGGGTAACACTGTCGTTTTTTTTACGGGTCGAAATTTTGATTTTCGATATCTCAGCTCTGGAAGGGTCTAGAGCCTCCATTGTTGCACTCAGGTCTAAGTCTCATGGCCCTCTATCAGAATCCAGAGTTTTGAGAAGATTGGGGATACTTAATTTTTCACCCCCAAAAAAAAAACATAAGGGGTAACACTGTCATTTTTTTTTCTGGTTGAAATTTTGAATTTCGATATCTCAGCTCTGGAAGGGTCTAGAGCCTCCATTGTTGCACTCAGGTCTAAGTCTCATGGCCCTCTATCAGAATCCAGAGTTTTGAGAAGATTAGGGATACTTAATTTTTCGCCCAAAAAAAAAACGTAAGGGGTAACACTGTCGTTTTTTTTTTCTGGTCGAAATTTTGAATTTCGATATCTCAGCTCTGGAAGGGTCTAGAGCCTCCATTGTTGCACTCAGGTCTAAGTCTCATGGCCCTCTATCAGAATCCAGAGTTTTGAGAAGATTAGGGATACTTAATTTTTCGCCCAAAAAAAAACGTAAGGGGTAACACTGTCGTTTTTTTTTTTCTGGTCGAAATTTTGATTTTCGATATCTCAGCTCTGGAAGGGTCTAGAGCCTCCATTGTTGCACTCAGGTCTATGTCTCATGGCCCTCTATCAGAATCCAGAGTTTTGAGAAGATTGGGGATACTTAATTTTTAGCCCAAAAAAAAAAAACGTAAGGGGTAACACTGTCGGTTTTTTTTTCGGGTCGAAATTTTGAGTTTCGATATCTCAGCACTAGAAGGATCTAGAGCCTCCATTGTTGCACTCAGGTCTAAGTCTCATGGCCCTCTATCAGAATCCAGAGTTTTGAGAAGATTGGGGATACTTAATTTTTCGCACCAAAAAAAAAAAGTAAGGGGTAACACTGTCGTTTTTTTTCTGGTCGAAATTTTGAATTTCGATATCTCAGCTCTGGAAGGGTCTAGAGCCTCCATTGTTGCACTCAGGTCTAAGTCTCATGGCCCTCTATCAGAATCCAGAGTTTTGAGAAGATTAGGGATACTTAATTTTTCGCCCAAAAAAAAAACGTAAGGGGTAACACTGTCGTTTTTTTTCTGGTCGAAATTTTGAATTTCGATATCTCAGCTCTGGAAGGGTCTAGAGCCTCCATTGTTGCACTCAGGTCTAAGTCTCATGGCCCTCTATCAGAATCCAGAGTTTTGAGAAGATTGGGGATACTTAATTTTTCGCCGAAAAAACATAAGGGGTAACACTGTCAGTTTTTTTTCTGGTCGAAATTTTGATTTTCGATATCTCAGCTCTGGAAGGGTCTAGAGCCTCCATTGTTGCACTCAGGTCTATGTCTCATGGCCCTCTATCAGAATCCAGAGTTTTGAGAAGATTGGGGATACATAATTTTTCGCCGAAAAAAAAAACGTAAGGGGTAACACTGTCGTTTTTTTTTCTGGTCGAAATTTTGAATTTCGATATCTCAGCTCTGGAAGGGTCTAGAGCAGAGATGCCCAAACTAGGGCCCGCGGGCCAAAAGTGGCCCGTGGTATCCTTTGATTTGGCCCGCCATACCGTCCGGGGAGAGAGCAGTGTTTCCGCTACATTCATTCCGCTGTGGCGGGCCGCCACACCTAAAATCCTCCCTGCACGGCTGCAGCTTCTGTATTGTGTTATTTTGTTGAGCCCCACTAAAGGCATAAAAAACTTTGTAAAGCACAATCGAGTTTTCGCACTATATTTCAAGACTTCTAAAGTCATTCAATAGCATAATGTGAGGTAAAATGAATATTTAAGTCGTAAAGTTAAGTCATCTCTCCTCAGTCATTCTCCATTCAGCATTCAAACTGCACGTCGCGTTCGGTTGCGACAGTAACACGACGAGACTCTTTTCAAGATCAATGTTCCCATTATATTAGGCTACTTTATTTTTAGATAAAGCATAAAGGTCTAAAATGACTTTATCTCGTTGGAGTTTATTGCCCTTTCTAAATCATATCCCTTTCTCCCAGGTGTCCGTAAGATTACAGCACTGGAGTCGAGTGCTATAATTGTTCTTCATGCACACTGCGTAACTGAAATTTAAAAATGTTATTACGCAATGTAAAATGCGTGAAAATGCCGTTTTGCATTTTGTACGACAAGAAGTCAAAAGAGAGCGCGCTGCCTGGATGTCCTGAATGAGACTCGCAGAAAGACGCGCGCCAGAATAATGCGCATATACACAGACCGCGTACCAGAGAATGCAGTTCTCTTTCGAGCTTGAACGAACAATAACACACACAATTATGCCAAAATGTCGTTTTGTCGAGTATGTTAATAACATAAGAAAAGTCTTATATGGACGAAAAGAGTTGTGCATGTGGGAGAATGAGGCGCGTGTGTGAGATCCGCATCTCGGCAACTGCTGCTCTTTTTACTCACTGCTCTTGACTAAAGAATTTTAGTAGCTTTAATAAAGTCTGTATATAATTTATAATTCATGCAGCGCAGACTGTTTATTCAATTTCTGTATCCTACTTTTTAAGACAGGAAGGGCACAGGTAAATATGGCACTTATGTACTAACGTAAGGGGTAACACTGTCGTTTTTTTTTCGGGTCGAAAGTTTGAGTTTCGATATCTCAGCACTGGAAGGGTCTAGAGCCTCCATTGTTGCACTCAGGTCTATGTCTCATGGCCCTCTATCAGAATCCAGAGTTTTGAGAAGATTGGGGATACTTAATTTTTCACCCCCCAAAAAAAAACGTAAGGGGTAACACTGTCGTTTTTTTTTCGGTTCGAAAGTTTGAGTTTCGATATCTCAGCACTGGAAGGGTCTAGAGCCTCCATTGTTGCACTCAGGTCTATGTCTCATGGCCCTCTATCAGAATCCAGAGTTTTGAGAAGATTGGGGATACTTAATTTTTCACCCAAAAAAAAAAAACGTAAGGGGTAACACTGTCGTTTTTTTTTCTGATCGAAATTTTGAATTTTGATATCTCAGCTCTGGAAGGGTCTAGAGCCTCCATTGTTGCACTCAGGTCTAAGTCTCATGGCCCTCTATCAGAATCCAGAGTTTTGAGAAGATTGGGGATACTTAATTTTTCGCCCAAAAAAAAAACGTAAGGGGTAACACTGTCGTTTTTTTACGGGTCGAAATTTTGATTTTCGATATCTCAGCTCTGAAAGGGTCTAGAGCCTCCATTGTTGCACTCAGGTCTAAGTCTCATGGCCCTCTATCAGAATCCAGAGTTTTGAGAAGATTGGGGATACTTAATTTTTCACACCAAAAAAAAAACGTAAGGGGTAACACTGTCGTTTTTTTTTCTGGTCGAAATTTTGATTTTCGATATCTCAGCTCTGGAAGGGTCTAGAGCCTCCATTGTTGCACTCAGGTCTAAGTCTCATGGCCCTCTATCAGAATCCAGAGTTTTGAGAAGATTAGGGATACTTAATTTTTCGCCCAAAAAAAAAAACGTAAGGGGTAACACTGTCGTTTTTTTTTTCTGGTCGAAATTTTGAATTTCGATATCTCAGCTCTGGAAGGGTCTAGAGCCTCCATTGTTGCACTCAGGTCTAAGTCTCATGGCCCTCTATCAGAATCCAGAGTTTTGAGAAGATTAGGGATACTTAATTTTTCGCCCAAAAAAAAACGTAAGGGGTAACACTGTCGTTTTTTTTTCTGGTCGAAATTTTGATTTTCGATATCTCAGCTCTGGAAGGGTCTAGAGCCTCCATTGTTGCACTCAGGTCTAAGTCTCATGGCCCTCTATCAGAA
The DNA here is from genome assembly GCF_988280905.1 of Pimephales promelas. Lineage (NCBI taxonomy): Eukaryota > Metazoa > Chordata > Actinopteri > Cypriniformes > Leuciscidae > Pimephales > Pimephales promelas. Next base: position 3,951,084 of record NC_142784.1, on the reverse strand, counting down.
TCCAGAGTTTTGAGAAGATTAGGGATACTTAATTTTTCGCCCAAAAAAAAAACGTAAGGGGTAACATTGTCGTTTTTTTTTTCTGGTCGAAATTTTGAATTTCGATATCTCAGCTCTGGAAGGGTCTAGAGCCTCCATTGTTGCACTCAGGTCTAAGTCTCATGGCCCTCTATCAGAATCCAGAGTTTTGAGAAGATTAGGGATACTTAATTTTTCGCCCCAAAAAAAAAACGTAAGGGGTAACACTGTCGTTTTTTTTTTCTGGTCGAAATTTTGATTTTCGATATCTCAGCTCTGGAAGGGTCTAGAGCCTCCATTGTTGCACTCAGGTCTATGTCTCATGGCCCTCTATCAGAATCCAGAGTTTTGAGAAGATTGGGGATACTTAATTTTTAGCCCAAAAAAAAAAAAACGTAAGGGGTAACACTGTCGTTTTTTTTTTCGGGTCGAAATTTTGAGTTTCGATATCTCAGCACTAGAAGGATCTAGAGCCTCCATTGTTGCACTCAGGTCTAAGTCTCATGGCCCTCTATCAGAATCCAGAGTTTTGAGAAGATTGGGGATACTTAATTTTTCGCCCAAAAAAAAAACGTAAGGGGTAACACTGTCGTTTTTTTTACGGGTCGAAATTTTGATTTTCGATATCTCAGCTCTGGAAGGGTCTAGAGCCTCCATTGTTGCACTCAGGTCTAAGTCTCATGGCCCTCTATCAGAATCCAGAGTTTTGAGAAGATTGGGGATACTTAATTTTTCGCCCAAAAAAAAAAAGTAAGGGGTGACACTGTCGTTTTTTTTTTTTTTCTGGTCGAAATTTTGATTTTCGATATCTCAGCTCTGGAAGGGTCTAGAGCCTCCATTGTTGCACTCAGGTCAATGTCTCATGGCCCTCTATCAGAATCCAGAGTTTTGAGAAGATTGGGGATACTTAATTTTTCACCCCCAAAAAAAAAACATAAGGGGTAACACTGTCATTTTTTTTTCTGGTCGAAATTTTGATTTTCGATATCTCAGCTCTGGAAGGGTCTAGAGCCTCCATTGTTGCACTCAGGTCTAAGTCTCATAGCCCTCTATCAGAATCCAGAGTTTTGAGAAGATTGGGGATACTTAATTTTTTACCCCCCAAAAAAAACGTAAGGGGTAACACTGTCGTTTTTTTTTCTGGTCGAAATTTTGATTTTCGATATCTCAGCTCTGGAAGGGTCTAGAGCCTCCATTGTTGCACTCAGGTCTAAGTCTCATGGCCCTCTATCAGAATCCAGAGTTTTGAGAAGATTGGGGATACTTAATTTTTTACCCCCCAAAAAAAACTTAAGGGGTAACACTGTCGTTTTTTTTTCTGGTCAAAATTTTGATTTTCGATATCTCAGCTCTGGAAGGATCTAGAGCCTCCATTGTTGCACTCAGGTCTAAGTCTCATGGCCCTCTATCAGAATCCAGAGTTTTGAGAAGATTGGGGATACTTAATTTTTCGCCCAAAAAAAAAAACGTAAGGGGTAACACTGTCGTTTTTTTTACGGGTCGAAATTTTGATTTTCGATATCTCAGCTCTGGAAGGGTCTAGAGCCTCCATTGTTGCACTCAGGTCTAAGTCTCATGGCCCTCTATCAGAATCCAGAGTTTTGAGAAGATTGGGGATACTTAATTTTTCGCCCCAAAAAAAAAACGTTAGGGGTAACACTGTCGTTTTTTTTACGGGTCGAAATTTTGATTTTCGATATCTCAGCTCTGGAAGGGTCTAGAGCCTCCATTGTTGCACTCAGGTCTAAGTCTCATGGCCCTCTATCAGAATCCAGAGTTTTGAGAAGATTGGGGATACTTAATTTTTCACCCCCAAAAAAAAAACATAAGGGGTAACACTGTCATTTTTTTTTCTGGTTGAAATTTTGAATTTCGATATCTCAGCTCTGGAAGGGTCTAGAGCCTCCATTGTTGCACTCAGGTCTAAGTCTCATGGCCCTCTATCAGAATCCAGAGTTTTGAGAAGATTAGGGATACTTAATTTTTCGCCCAAAAAAAAAAACGTAAGGGGTAACACTGTCGTTTTTTTTTCTGGTCGAAATTTTGAATTTCGATATCTCAGCTCTGGAAGGGTCTAGAGCCTCCATTGTTGCACTCAGGTCTAAGTCTCATGGCCCTCTATCAGAATCCAGAGTTTTGAGAAGATTAGGGATACTTAATTTTTCGCCCAAAAAAAAACGTAAGGGGTAACACTGTCGTTTTTTTTTTTCTGGTCGAAATTTTGATTTTCGATATCTCAGCTCTGGAAGGGTCTAGAGCCTCCATTGTTGCACTCAGGTCTATGTCTCATGGCCCTCTATCAGAATCCAGAGTTTTGAGAAGATTGGGGATACTTAATTTTTAGCCCAAAAAAAAAAAACGTAAGGGGTAACACTGTCGGTTTTTTTTTCGGGTCGAAATTTTGAGTTTCGATATCTCAGCACTAGAAGGATCTAGAGCCTCCATTGTTGCACTCAGGTCTAAGTCTCATGGCCCTCTATCAGAATCCAGAGTTTTGAGAAGATTGGGGATACTTAATTTTTCGCACCAAAAAAAAAAGTAAGGGGTAACACTGTCGTTTTTTTTCTGGTCGAAATTTTGAATTTCGATATCTCAGCTCTGGAAGGGTCTAGAGCCTCCATTGTTGCACTCAGGTCTAAGTCTCATGGCCCTCTATCAGAATCCAGAGTTTTGAGAAGATTAGGGATACTTAATTTTTCGCCCAAAAAAAAAACGTAAGGGGTAACACTGTCGTTTTTTTTCTGGTCGAAATTTTGAATTTCGATATCTCAGCTCTGGAAGGGTCTAGAGCCTCCATTGTTGCACTCAGGTCTAAGTCTCATGGCCCTCTATCAGAATCCAGAGTTTTGAGAAGATTGGGGATACTTAATTTTTCGCCGAAAAAACATAAGGGGTAACACTGTCAGTTTTTTTTCTGGTCGAAATTTTGATTTTCGATATCTCAGCTCTGGAAGGGTCTAGAGCCTCCATTGTTGCACTCAGGTCTATGTCTCATGGCCCTCTATCAGAATCCAGAGTTTTGAGAAGATTGGGGATACTTAATTTTTCGCCGAAAAAAAAAACGTAAGGGGTAACACTGTCGTTTTTTTTTCTGGTCGAAATTTTGAATTTCGATATCTCAGCTCTGGAAGGGTCTAGAGCAGAGATGCCCAAACTAGGGCCCGCGGGCCAAAAGTGGCCCGTGGTATCCTTTGATTTGGCCCGCCATACCGTCCGGGGAGAGAGCAGTGTTTCCGCTACATTCATTCCGCTGTGGCGGGCCGCCACACCTAAAATCCTCCCTGCACGGCTGCAGCTTCTGTATTGTGTTATTTTGTTGAGCCCCACTAAAGGCATAAAAAACTTTGTAAAGCACAATCGAGTTTTCGCACTATATTTCAAGACTTCTAAAGTCATTCAATAGCATAATGTGAGGTAAAATGAATATTTAAGTCGTAAAGTTAAGTCATCTCTCCTCAGTCATTCTCCATTCAGCATTCAAACTGCACGTCGCGTTCGGTTGCGACAGTAACACGACGAGACTCTTTTCAAGATCAATGTTCCCATTATATTAGGCTACTTTATTTTTAGATAAAGCATAAAGGTCTAAAATGACTTTATCTCGTTGGAGTTTATTGCCCTTTCTAAATCATATCCCTTTCTCCCAGGTGTCCGTAAGATTACAGCACTGGAGTCGAGTGCTATAATTGTTCTTCATGCACACTGCGTAACTGAAATTTAAAAATGTTATTACGCAATGTAAAATGCGTGAAAATGCCGTTTTGCATTTTGTACGACAAGAAGTCAAAAGAGAGCGCGCTGCCTGGATGTCCTGAATGAGACTCGCAGAAAGACGCGCGCCAGAATAATGCGCATATACACAGACCGCGTACCAGAGAATGCAGTTCTCTTTCGAGCTTGAACGAACAATAACACACACAATTATGCCAAAATGTCGTTTTGTCGAGTATGTTAATAACATAAGAAAAGTCTTATATGGACGAAAAGAGTTGTGCATGTGGGAGAATGAGGCGCGTGTGTGAGATCCGCGTCTCGGCAACTGCTGCTCTTTTTACTCACTGCTCTTGACTAAAGAATTTTAGTAGCTTTAATAAAGTCTGTATATAATTTATAATTCATGCAGCGCAGACTGTTTATTCAATTTCTGTATCCTACTTTTTAAGACAGGAAGGGCACAGGTAAATATGGCACTTATGTACTAACGTAAGGGGTAACACTGTCGTTTTTTTTTCGGGTCGAAAGTTTGAGTTTCGATATCTCAGCACTGGAAGGGTCTAGAGCCTCCATTGTTGCACTCAGGTCTATGTCTCATGGCCCTCTATCAGAATCCAGAGTTTTGAGAAGATTGGGGATACTTAATTTTTCACCCCCCAAAAAAAAACGTAAGGGGTAACACTGTCGTTTTTTTTTCGGTTCGAAAGTTTGAGTTTCGATATCTCAGCACTGGAAGGGTCTAGAGCCTCCATTGTTGCACTCAGGTCTATGTCTCATGGCCCTCTATCAGAATCCAGAGTTTTGAGAAGATTGGGGATACTTAATTTTTCACCCAAAAAAAAAAACGTAAGGGGTAACACTGTCGTTTTTTTTTCTGATCGAAATTTTGAATTTTGATATCTCAGCTCTGGAAGGGTCTAGAGCCTCCATTGTTGCACTCAGGTCTAAGTCTCATGGCCCTCTATCAGAATCCAGAGTTTTGAGAAGATTGGGGATACTTAATTTTTCGCCCAAAAAAAAAACGTAAGGGGTAACACTGTCGTTTTTTTACGGGTCGAAATTTTGATTTTCGATATCTCAGCTCTGAAAGGGTCTAGAGCCTCCATTGTTGCACTCAGGTCTAAGTCTCATGGCCCTCTATCAGAATCCAGAGTTTTGAGAAGATTGGGGATACTTAATTTTTCACACCAAAAAAAAAACGTAAGGGGTAACACTGTCGTTTTTTTTTCTGGTCGAAATTTTGATTTTCGATATCTCAGCTCTGGAAGGATCTAGAGCCTCCATTGTTGCACTCAGGTCTATGTCTCATGGCCCTCTATCAGAATCCAGAGTTTTGAGAAGATTGGGGATACTTAATTTTTAGCCCAAAAAAAAAACAACGTAAGGGGTAACACTGTCGTTTTTTTTTCGGGTCGAAATTTTGAGTTTCGATATCTCAGCACTAGAAGGATCTAGAGCCTCCATTGTTGCACTCAGGTCTAAGTCTCATGGCCCTCTATCAGAATCCAGAGTTTTGAGAAGATTGGGGATACTTAATTTTTCGCCCAAAAAAAAAAAACGTAAGGGGTAACACTGTCGTTTTTTTACGGGTCGAAATTTTGATTTTCGATATCTCAGCTCTGGAAGGGTCTAGAGCCTCCATTGTTGCACTCAGGTCTAAGTCTCATGGCCCTCTATCAGAATCCAGAGTTTTGAGAAGATTGGGGATACTTAATTTTTCACCCCCCAAAAAAAAACATAAGGGGTAACACTGTCATTTTTTTTTCTGGTCGAAATTTTGAATTTCGATATCTCAGCTCTGGAAGGGTCTAGAGCCTCCATTGTTGCACTCAGGTCTAAGTCTCATGGCCCTCTATCAGAATCCAGAGTTTTGAGAAGATTAGGGATACTTAATTTTTCGCCCAAAAAAAAAAACGTAAGGGGTAACACTGTCGTTTTTTTTTTCTGGTCGAAATTTTGAATTTCGATATCTCAGCTCTGGAAGGGTCTAGAGCCTCCATTGTTGCACTCAGGTCTAAGTCTCATGGCCCTCTATCAGAATCCAGAGTTTTGAGAATATTAGGGATACTTAATTTTTCGCCCAAAAAAAAAAACGTAAGGGGTAACACTGTCGTTTTTTTTTCTGGTCGAAATTTTGAATTTCGATATCTCAGCTCTGGAAGGGTCTAGAGCCTCCATTGTTGCACTCAGGTCTAAGTCTCATGGCCCTCTATCAGAATCCAGAGTTTTGAGAAGATTAGGGATACTTAATTTTTCGCCGAAAAAAAAAACGTAAGGGGTAACACTGTCGTTTTTTTTTTCTGGTCGAAATTTTGAATTTCGATATCTCAGCTCTGGAAGGGTCTAGAGCCTCCATTGTTGCACTCAGGTCTAAGTCTCATGGCCCTCTATCAGAATCCAGAGTTTTGAGAAGATTAGGGATACTTAATTTTTCGCCCAAAAAAAAACGTAAGGGGTAACACTGTCGTTTTTTTTTCTGGTCGAAATTTTGATTTTCGATATCTCAGCTCTGGAAGGGTCTAGAGCCTCCATTGTTGCACTCAGGTCTATGTCTCATGGCCCTGTATCAGAATCCAGAGTTTTGAGAAGATTGGGGATACTTAATTTTTAGCCCAAAAAAAAAAAAACGTAAGGGGTAACACTGTCGGTTTTTTTTTCGGGTCGAAATTTTGAGTTTCGATATCTCAGCACTAGAAGGATCTAGAGCCTCCATTGTTGCACTCAGGTCTAAGTCTCATGGCCCTCTATCAAAATCCAGAGTTTTGAGAAGATTGGGGATACTTAATTTTTCGCCCCAAAAAAAAAAAGTAAGGTGTAACACTGTCGTTTTTTTTCTGGTCGAAATTTTGAATTTCGATATCTCAGCTCTGGAAGGGTCTAGAGCCTCCATTGTTGCACTCAGGTCTAAGTCTCATGGCCCTCTATCAGAATCCAGAGTTTTGAGAAGATTAGGGATACTTAATTTTTCGCCCAAAAAAAAAACGTAAGGGGTAACATTGTCGTTTTTTTTTTCTGGTCGAAATTTTGAATTTCGATATCTCAGCTCTGGAAGGGTCTAGAGCCTCCATTGTTGCACTCAGGTCTAAGTCTCATGGCCCTCTATCAGAATCCAGAGTTTTGAGAAGATTAGGGATACTTAATTTTTCGCCCAAAAAAAAAAATGTAAGGGGTAACACTGTCGTTTTTTTTTTCTGGTCGAAATTTTGATTTTCGATATCTCAGCTCTGGAAGGGTCTAGAGCCTCCATTGTTGCACTCAGGTCTATGTCTCATGGCCCTCTATCAGAATCCAGAGTTTTGAGAAGATTGGGGATACTTAATTTTTAGCCCAAAAAAAAAAAAAACGTAAGGGTTAACACTGTCGTTTTTTTTTCGGGTCGAAATTTTGAGTTTCGATATCTCAGCACTAGAAGGATCTAGAGCCTCCATTGTTGCACTCAGGTCTAAGTCTCATGGCCCTCTATCAGAATCCAGAGTTTTGAGAAGATTGGGGATACTTAATTTTTCGCCCAAAAAAAAAACGTAAGGGGTAACACTGTCGTTTTTTTTACGGGTCGAAATTTTGATTTTCGATATCTCAGCTCTGGAAGGGTCTAGAGCCTCCATTGTTGCACTCAGGTCTAAGTCTCATGGCCCTCTATCAGAATCCAGAGTTTTGAGAAGATTGGGGATACTTAATTTTTCGCCCAAAAAAAAAAAGTAAGGGGTGACACTGTCGTTTTTTTTTTTTTCTGGTCGAAATTTTGATTTTCGATATCTCAGCTCTGGAAGGGTCTAGAGCCTCCATTGTTGCACTCAGGTCTAAGTCTCATGGCCCTCTATCAGAATCCAGAGTTTTGAGAAGATTGGGGATACTTAATTTTTTACCCCCCAAAAAAAACTTAAGGGGTAACACTGTCATTTTTTTTTCTGGTCAAAATTTTGATTTTCGATATCTCAGCTCTGGAAGGGTCTAGAGCCTCCATTGTTGCACTCAGGTCTATGTCTCATGGCCCTCTATCAGAATCCAGAGTTTTGAGAAGATTGGGGATACTTAATTTTTAGCCCAAAAAAAAAAAACGTAAGGGGTAACACTGTCGTTTTTTTTTTCGGGTCGAAATTTTGAGTTTCGATATCTCAGCACTAGAAGGATCTAGAGCCTCCATTGTTGCACTCAGGTCTAAATCTCATGGCCCTCTATCAGAATCCAGAGTTTTGAGAAGATTGGGGATACTTAATTTTTCGCCCAAAAAAAAAAACGTAAGGGGTAACACTGTCGTTTTTTTTACGGGTCGAAATTTTGATTTTCGATATCTCAGCTCTGGAAGGGTCTAGAGCCTCCATTGTTGCACTCAGGTCTAAGTCTCATGGCCCTCTATCAGAATCCAGAGTTTTGAGAAGATTGGGGATACTTAATTTTTCGCCCAAAAAAAAAACGTAAGGAGTAACACTGTCGTTTTTTTTTCTGGTCGAAATTTTGAATTTCGATATCTCAGCTCTGGAAGGGTCTAGAGCCTCCATTGTTGCACTCAGGTCTAAGTCTCATGGCCCTCTATCAGAATCCAGAGTTTTGAGAAGATTAGGGATACTTAATTTTTCGCCCAAAAAAAAAAAACGTAAGGGGTAACACTGTCGTTTTTTTTTCTGGTCGAAATTTTGAATTTCGATATCTCAGCTCTGGAAGGGTCTAGAGCCTCCATTGTTGCACTCAGGTCTAAGTCTCATGGCCCTCTATCAGAATCCAGAGTTTTGAGAAGATTAGGGATACTTAATTTTTCGCCCAAAAAAAAAAACGTAAGGGGTAACACTGTCGGTTTTTTTTTCTGGTCGAAATTTTGAATTTCGAAATCTCAGCTCTGGAAGGGTCTAGAGCCTCCATTGTTGCACTCAGGTCTAAGTCTCATGGCCCTCTATCAGAATCCAGAGTTTTGAGAAGATTAGGGATACTTAATTTTTCGCCCAAAAAAAAACGTAAGGGGTAACACTGTCGTTTTTTTTTTCTGGTCGAAATTTTGATTTTCGATATCTCAGCTCTGGAAGGGTCTAGAGCCTCCATTGTTGCACTCAGGTCTATGTCTCATGGCCCTCTATCAGAATCCAGAGTTTTGAGAAGATTGGGGATACTTAATTTTTAGCCCAAAAAAAAAAAACGTAAGGGGTAACACTGTCGTTTTTTTTTCGGGTCGAAATTTTGAGTTTCGATATCTCAGCACTAGAAGGATCTAGAGCCTCCATTGTTGCACTCAGGTCTAAGTCTCATGGCCCTCTATCAGAATCCAGAGTTTTGAGAAGATTGGGGATACTTAATTTTTCGCCCAAAAAAAAAACGTAAGGGGTAACACTGTCGTTTTTTTTACGGGTCGAAATTTTGATTTTCGATATCTCAGCTCTGGAAGGGTCTAGAGCCTCCATTGTTGCACTCAGGTCTAAGTCTCATGGCCCTCTATCAGAATCCAGAGTTTTGAGAAGATTGGGGATACTTAATTTTTCGCCCAAAAAAAAAAAGTAAGGGGTGACACTGTCGTTTTTTTTTTTTTCTGGTCGAAATTTTGATTTTCGATATCTCAGCTCTGGAAGGGTCTAGAGCCTCCATTGTTGCACTCAGGTCTAAGTCTCATGGCCCTCTATCAGAATCCAGAGTTTTGAGAAGATTGGGGATACTTAATTTTTTACCCCCCAAAAAAAACTTAAGGGGTAACACTGTCGTTTTTTTTTCTGGTCAAAATTTTGATTTTCGATATCTCAGCTCTGGAAGGATCTAGAGCCTCCATTGTTGCACTCAGGTCTAAGTCTCATGGCCCTCTATCAGAATCCAGAGTTTTGAGAAGATTGGGGATACTTAATTTTTCGCCCAAAAAAAAAACGTAAGGGGTAACACTGTCGTTTTTTTACGGGTCGAAATTTTGATTTTCGATATCTCAGCTCTGGAAGGGTCTAGAGCCTCCATTGTTGCACTCAGGTCTAAGTCTCATGGCCCTCTATCAGAATCCAGAGTTTTGAGAAGATTGGGGATACTTAATTTTTCGCCCCAAAAAAAAAACGTTAGGGGTAACACTGTCGTTTTTTTTACGGGTCGAAATTTTGATTTTCGATATCTCAGCTCTGGAAGGGTCTAGAGCCTCCATTGTTGCACTCAGGTCTAAGTCTCATGGCCCTCTATCAGAATCCAGAGTTTTGAGAAGATTGGGGATACTTAATTTTTCACCCCCAAAAAAAAAACATAAGGGGTAACACTGTCATTTTTTTTTCTGGTTGAAATTTTGAATTTCGATATCTCAGCTCTGGAAGGGTCTAGAGCCTCCATTGTTGCACTCAGGTCTAAGTCTCATGGCCCTCTATCAGAATCCAGAGTTTTGAGAAGATTAGGGATACTTAATTTTTCGCCCAAAAAAAAAACGTAAGGGGTAACACTGTCGTTTTTTTTTTCTGGTCGAAATTTTGAATTTCGATATCTCAGCTCTGGAAGGGTCTAGAGCCTCCATTGTTGCACTCAGGTCTAAGTCTCATGGCCCTCTATCAGAATCCAGAGTTTTGAGAAGATTAGGGATACTTAATTTTTCGCCCAAAAAAAAACGTAAGGGGTAACACTGTCGTTTTTTTTTTTCTGGTCGAAATTTTGATTTTCGATATCTCAGCTCTGGAAGGGTCTAGAGCCTCCATTGTTGCACTCAGGTCTATGTCTCATGGCCCTCTATCAGAATCCAGAGTTTTGAGAAGATTGGGGATACTTAATTTTTAGCCCAAAAAAAAAAAACGTAAGGGGTAACACTGTCGGTTTTTTTTTCGGGTCGAAATTTTGAGTTTCGATATCTCAGCACTAGAAGGATCTAGAGCCTCCATTGTTGCACTCAGGTCTAAGTCTCATGGCCCTCTATCAGAATCCAGAGTTTTGAGAAGATTGGGGATACTTAATTTTTCGCACCAAAAAAAAAAAGTAAGGGGTAACACTGTCGTTTTTTTTCTGGTCGAAATTTTGAATTTCGATATCTCAGCTCTGGAAGGGTCTAGAGCCTCCATTGTTGCACTCAGGTCTAAGTCTCATGGCCCTCTATCAGAATCCAGAGTTTTGAGAAGATTAGGGATACTTAATTTTTCGCCCAAAAAAAAAACGTAAGGGGTAACACTGTCGTTTTTTTTCTGGTCGAAATTTTGAATTTCGATATCTCAGCTCTGGAAGGGTCTAGAGCCTCCATTGTTGCACTCAGGTCTAAGTCTCATGGCCCTCTATCAGAATCCAGAGTTTTGAGAAGATTGGGGATACTTAATTTTTCGCCGAAAAAACATAAGGGGTAACACTGTCAGTTTTTTTTCTGGTCGAAATTTTGATTTTCGATATCTCAGCTCTGGAAGGGTCTAGAGCCTCCATTGTTGCACTCAGGTCTATGTCTCATGGCCCTCTATCAGAATCCAGAGTTTTGAGAAGATTGGGGATACATAATTTTTCGCCGAAAAAAAAAACGTAAGGGGTAACACTGTCGTTTTTTTTTCTGGTCGAAATTTTGAATTTCGATATCTCAGCTCTGGAAGGGTCTAGAGCAGAGATGCCCAAACTAGGGCCCGCGGGCCAAAAGTGGCCCGTGGTATCCTTTGATTTGGCCCGCCATACCGTCCGGGGAGAGAGCAGTGTTTCCGCTACATTCATTCCGCTGTGGCGGGCCGCCACACCTAAAATCCTCCCTGCACGGCTGCAGCTTCTGTATTGTGTTATTTTGTTGAGCCCCACTAAAGGCATAAAAAACTTTGTAAAGCACAATCGAGTTTTCGCACTATATTTCAAGACTTCTAAAGTCATTCAATAGCATAATGTGAGGTAAAATGAATATTTAAGTCGTAAAGTTAAGTCATCTCTCCTCAGTCATTCTCCATTCAGCATTCAAACTGCACGTCGCGTTCGGTTGCGACAGTAACACGACGAGACTCTTTTCAAGATCAATGTTCCCATTATATTAGGCTACTTTATTTTTAGATAAAGCATAAAGGTCTAAAATGACTTTATCTCGTTGGAGTTTATTGCCCTTTCTAAATCATATCCCTTTCTCCCAGGTGTCCGTAAGATTACAGCACTGGAGTCGAGTGCTATAATTGTTCTTCATGCACACTGCGTAACTGAAATTTAAAAATGTTATTACGCAATGTAAAATGCGTGAAAATGCCGTTTTGCATTTTGTACGACAAGAAGTCAAAAGAGAGCGCGCTGCCTGGATGTCCTGAATGAGACTCGCAGAAAGACGCGCGCCAGAATAATGCGCATATACACAGACCGCGTACCAGAGAATGCAGTTCTCTTTCGAGCTTGAACGAACAATAACACACACAATTATGCCAAAATGTCGTTTTGTCGAGTATGTTAATAACATAAGAAAAGTCTTATATGGACGAAAAGAGTTGTGCATGTGGGAGAATGAGGCGCGTGTGTGAGATCCGCATCTCGGCAACTGCTGCTCTTTTTACTCACTGCTCTTGACTAAAGAATTTTAGTAGCTTTAATAAAGTCTGTATATAATTTATAATTCATGCAGCGCAGACTGTTTATTCAATTTCTGTATCCTACTTTTTAAGACAGGAAGGGCACAGGTAAATATGGCACTTATGTACTAACGTAAGGGGTAACACTGTCGTTTTTTTTTCGGGTCGAAAGTTTGAGTTTCGATATCTCAGCACTGGAAGGGTCTAGAGCCTCCATTGTTGCACTCAGGTCTATGTCTCATGGCCCTCTATCAGAATCCAGAGTTTTGAGAAGATTGGGGATACTTAATTTTTCACCCCCCAAAAAAAAACGTAAGGGGTAACACTGTCGTTTTTTTTTCGGTTCGAAAGTTTGAGTTTCGATATCTCAGCACTGGAAGGGTCTAGAGCCTCCATTGTTGCACTCAGGTCTATGTCTCATGGCCCTCTATCAGAATCCAGAGTTTTGAGAAGATTGGGGATACTTAATTTTTCACCCAAAAAAAAAAACGTAAGGGGTAACACTGTCGTTTTTTTTTCTGATCGAAATTTTGAATTTTGATATCTCAGCTCTGGAAGGGTCTAGAGCCTCCATTGTTGCACTCAGGTCTAAGTCTCATGGCCCTCTATCAGAATCCAGAGTTTTGAGAAGATTGGGGATACTTAATTTTTCGCCCAAAAAAAAAACGTAAGGGGTAACACTGTCGTTTTTTTACGGGTCGAAATTTTGATTTTCGATATCTCAGCTCTGAAAGGGTCTAGAGCCTCCATTGTTGCACTCAGGTCTAAGTCTCATGGCCCTCTATCAGAATCCAGAGTTTTGAGAAGATTGGGGATACTTAATTTTTCACACCAAAAAAAAAACGTAAGGGGTAACACTGTCGTTTTTTTTTCTGGTCGAAATTTTGATTTTCGATATCTCAGCTCTGGAAGGATCTAGAGCCTCCATTGTTGCACTCAGGTCTATGTCTCATGGCCCTCTATCAGAATCCAGAGTTTTGAGAAGATTGGGGATACTTAATTTTTAGCCCAAAAAAAAAACAACGTAAGGGGTAACACTGTCGTTTTTTTTTCGGGTCGAAATTTTGAGTTTCGATATCTCAGCACTAGAAGGATCTAGAGCCTCCATTGTTGCACTCAGGTCTAAGTCTCATGGCCCTCTATCAGAATCCAGAGTTTTGAGAAGATTGGGGATACTTAATTTTTCGCCCAAAAAAAAAAAACGTAAGGGGTAACACTGTCGTTTTTTTACGGGTCGAAATTTTGATTTTCGATATCTCAGCTCTGGAAGGGTCTAGAGCCTCCATTGTTGCACTCAGGTCTAAGTCTCATGGCCCTCTATCAGAATCCAGAGTTTTGAGAAGATTGGGGATACTTAATTTTTCACCCCCCAAAAAAAAACATAAGGGGTAACACTGTCATTTTTTTTTCTGGTCGAAATTTTGAATTTCGATATCTCAGCTCTGGAAGGGTCTAGAGCCTCCATTGTTGCACTCAGGTCTAAGTCTCATGGCCCTCTATCAGAATCCAGAGTTTTGAGAAGATTAGGGATACTTAATTTTTCGCCCAAAAAAAAAAACGTAAGGGGTAACACTGTCGTTTTTTTTTTCTGGTCGAAATTTTGAATTTCGATATCTCAGCTCTGGAAGGGTCTAGAGCCTCCATTGTTGCACTCAGGTCTAAGTCTCATGGCCCTCTATCAGAATCCAGAGTTTTGAGAAGATTAGGGATACTTAATTTTTCGCCCAAAAAAAAACGTAAGGGGTAACACTGTCGTTTTTTTTTCTGGTCGAAATTTTGATTTTCGATATCTCAGCTCTGGAAGGGTCTAGAGCCTCCATTGTTGCACTCAGGTCTAAGTCTCATGGCCCTCTATCAGAATCCAGAGTTTTGAGAAGATTAGGGATACTTAATTTTTCGCCCAAAAAAAAAACGTAAGGGGTAACATTGTCGTTTTTTTTTTCTGGTCGAAATTTTGAATTTCGATATCTCAGCTCTGGAAGGGTCTAGAGCCTCCATTGTTGCACTCAGGTCTAAGTCTCATGGCCCTCTATCAGAATCCAGAGTTTTGAGAAGATTAGGGATACTTAATTTTTCGCCCCAAAAAAAAAACGTAAGGGGTAACACTGTCGTTTTTTTTTTCTGGTCGAAATTTTGATTTTCGATATCTCAGCTCTGGAAGGGTCTAGAGCCTCCATTGTTGCACTCAGGTCTATGTCTCATGGCCCTCTATCAGAATCCAGAGTTTTGAGAAGATTGGGGATACTTAATTTTTAGCCCAAAAAAAAAAAAACGTAAGGGGTAACACTGTCGTTTTTTTTTTCGGGTCGAAATTTTGAGTTTCGATATCTCAGCACTAGAAGGATCTAGAGCCTCCATTGTTGCACTCAGGTCTAAGTCTCATGGCCCTCTATCAGAATCCAGAGTTTTGAGAAGATTGGGGATACTTAATTTTTCGCCCAAAAAAAAAACGTAAGGGGTAACACTGTCGTTTTTTTTACGGGTCGAAATTTTGATTTTCGATATCTCAGCTCTGGAAGGGTCTAGAGCCTCCATTGTTGCACTCAGGTCTAAGTCTCATGGCCCTCTATCAGAATCCAGAGTTTTGAGAAGATTGGGGATACTTAATTTTTCGCCCAAAAAAAAAAAGTAAGGGGTGACACTGTCGTTTTTTTTTTTTTCTGGTCGAAATTTTGATTTTCGATATCTCAGCTCTGGAAGGGTCTAGAGCCTCCATTGTTGCACTCAGGTCAATGTCTCATGGCCCTCTATCAGAATCCAGAGTTTTGAGAAGATTGGGGATACTTAATTTTTCACCCCCAAAAAAAAAACATAAGGGGTAACACTGTCATTTTTTTTTCTGGTCGAAATTTTGATTTTCGATATCTCAGCTCTGGAAGGGTCTAGAGCCTCCATTGTTGCACTCAGGTCTAAGTCTCATAGCCCTCTATCAGAATCCAGAGTTTTGAGAAGATTGGGGATACTTAATTTTTTACCCCCCAAAAAAAACGTAAGGGGTAACACTGTCGTTTTTTTTTCTGGTCGAAATTTTGATTTTCGATATCTCAGCTCTGGAAGGGTCTAGAGCCTCCATTGTTGCACTCAGGTCTAAGTCTCATGGCCCTCTATCAGAATCCAGAGTTTTGAGAAGATTGGGGATACTTAATTTTTTACCCCCCAAAAAAAACTTAAGGGGTAACACTGTCGTTTTTTTTTCTGGTCAAAATTTTGATTTTCGATATCTCAGCTCTGGAAGGATCTAGAGCCTCCATTGTTGCACTCAGGTCTAAGTCTCATGGCCCTCTATCAGAATCCAGAGTTTTGAGAAGATTGGGGATACTTAATTTTTCGCCCAAAAAAAAAAACGTAAGGGGTAACACTGTCGTTTTTTTTACGGGTCGAAATTTTGATTTTCGATATCTCAGCTCTGGAAGGGTCTAGAGCCTCCATTGTTGCACTCAGGTCTAAGTCTCATGGCCCTCTATCAGAATCCAGAGTTTTGAGAAGATTGGGGATACTTAATTTTTCGCCCCAAAAAAAAAACGTTAGGGGTAACACTGTCGTTTTTTTTACGGGTCGAAATTTTGATTTTCGATATCTCAGCTCTGGAAGGGTCTAGAGCCTCCATTGTTGCACTCAGGTCTAAGTCTCATGGCCCTCTATCAGAATCCAGAGTTTTGAGAAGATTGGGGATACTTAATTTTTCACCCCCAAAAAAAAAACATAAGGGGTAACACTGTCATTTTTTTTTCTGGTTGAAATTTTGAATTTCGATATCTCAGCTCTGGAAGGGTCTAGAGCCTCCATTGTTGCACTCAGGTCTAAGTCTCATGGCCCTCTATCAGAATCCAGAGTTTTGAGAAGATTAGGGATACTTAATTTTTCGCCCAAAAAAAAAAACGTAAGGGGTAACACTGTCGTTTTTTTTTCTGGTCGAAATTTTGAATTTCGATATCTCAGCTCTGGAAGGGTCTAGAGCCTCCATTGTTGCACTCAGGTCTAAGTCTCATGGCCCTCTATCAGAATCCAGAGTTTTGAGAAGATTAGGGATACTTAATTTTTCGCCCAAAAAAAAACGTAAGGGGTAACACTGTCGTTTTTTTTTTTCTGGTCGAAATTTTGATTTTCGATATCTCAGCTCTGGAAGGGTCTAGAGCCTCCATTGTTGCACTCAGGTCTATGTCTCATGGCCCTCTATCAGAATCCAGAGTTTTGAGAAGATTGGGGATACTTAATTTTTAGCCCAAAAAAAAAAAACGTAAGGGGTAACACTGTCGGTTTTTTTTTCGGGTCGAAATTTTGAGTTTCGATATCTCAGCACTAGAAGGATCTAGAGCCTCCATTGTTGCACTCAGGTCTAAGTCTCATGGCCCTCTATCAGAATCCAGAGTTTTGAGAAGATTGGGGATACTTAATTTTTCGCACCAAAAAAAAAAGTAAGGGGTAACACTGTCGTTTTTTTTCTGGTCGAAATTTTGAATTTCGATATCTCAGCTCTGGAAGGGTCTAGAGCCTCCATTGTTGCACTCAGGTCTAAGTCTCATGGCCCTCTATCAGAATCCAGAGTTTTGAGAAGATTAGGGATACTTAATTTTTCGCCCAAAAAAAAAACGTAAGGGGTAACACTGTCGTTTTTTTTCTGGTCGAAATTTTGAATTTCGATATCTCAGCTCTGGAAGGGTCTAGAGCCTCCATTGTTGCACTCAGGTCTAAGTCTCATGGCCCTCTATCAGAATCCAGAGTTTTGAGAAGATTGGGGATACTTAATTTTTCGCCGAAAAAACATAAGGGGTAACACTGTCAGTTTTTTTTCTGGTCGAAATTTTGATTTTCGATATCTCAGCTCTGGAAGGGTCTAGAGCCTCCATTGTTGCACTCAGGTCTATGTCCCATGGCCCTCTATCAGAATCCAGAGTTTTGAGAAGATTGGGGATACTTAATTTTTCGCCGAAAAAAAAAACGTAAGGGGTAACACTGTCGTTTTTTTTTCTGGTCGAAATTTTGAATTTCGATATCTCAGCTCTGGAAGGGTCTAGAGCAGAGATGCCCAAACTAGGGCCCGCGGGCCAAAAGTGGCCCGTGGTATCCTTTGATTTGGCCCGCCATACCGTCCGGGGAGAGAGCAGTGTTTCCGCTACATTCATTCCGCTGTGGCGGGCCGCCACACCTAAAATCCTCCCTGCACGGCTGCAGCTTCTGTATTGTGTTATTTTGTTGAGCCCCACTAAAGGCATAAAAAACTTTGTAAAGCACAATCGAGTTTTCGCACTATATTTCAAGACTTCTAAAGTCATTCAATAGCATAATGTGAGGTAAAATGAATATTTAAGTCGTAAAGTTAAGTCATCTCTCCTCAGTCATTCTCCATTCAGCATTCAAACTGCACGTCGCGTTCGGTTGCGACAGTAACACGACGAGACTCTTTTCAAGATCAATGTTCCCATTATATTAGGCTACTTTATTTTTAGATAAAGCATAAAGGTCTAAAATGACTTTATCTCGTTGGAGTTTATTGCCCTTTCTAAATCATATCCCTTTCTCCCAGGTGTCCGTAAGATTACAGCACTGGAGTCGAGTGCTATAATTGTTCTTCATGCACACTGCGTAACTGAAATTTAAAAATGTTATTACGCAATGTAAAATGCGTGAAAATGCCGTTTTGCATTTTGTACGACAAGAAGTCAAAAGAGAGCGCGCTGCCTGGATGTCCTGAATGAGACTCGCAGAAAGACGCGCGCCAGAATAATGCGCATATACACAGACCGCGTACCAGAGAATGCAGTTCTCTTTCGAGCTTGAACGAACAATAACACACACAATTATGCCAAAATGTCGTTTTGTCGAGTATGTTAATAACATAAGAAAAGTCTTATATGGACGAAAAGAGTTGTGCATGTGGGAGAATGAGGCGCGTGTGTGAGATCCGCGTCTCGGCAACTGCTGCTCTTTTTACTCACTGCTCTTGACTAAAGAATTTTAGTAGCTTTAATAAAGTCTGTATATAATTTATAATTCATGCAGCGCAGACTGTTTATTCAATTTCTGTATCCTACTTTTTAAGACAGGAAGGGCACAGGTAAATATGGCACTTATGTACTAACGTAAGGGGTAACACTGTCGTTTTTTTTTCGGGTCGAAAGTTTGAGTTTCGATATCTCAGCACTGGAAGGGTCTAGAGCCTCCATTGTTGCACTCAGGTCTATGTCTCATGGCCCTCTATCAGAATCCAGAGTTTTGAGAAGATTGGGGATACTTAATTTTTCACCCCCCAAAAAAAAACGTAAGGGGTAACACTGTCGTTTTTTTTTCGGTTCGAAAGTTTGAGTTTCGATATCTCAGCACTGGAAGGGTCTAGAGCCTCCATTGTTGCACTCAGGTCTATGTCTCATGGCCCTCTATCAGAATCCAGAGTTTTGAGAAGATTGGGGATACTTAATTTTTCACCCAAAAAAAAAAACGTAAGGGGTAACACTGTCGTTTTTTTTTCTGATCGAAATTTTGAATTTTGATATCTCAGCTCTGGAAGGGTCTAGAGCCTCCATTGTTGCACTCAGGTCTAAGTCTCATGGCCCTCTATCAGAATCCAGAGTTTTGAGAAGATTGGGGATACTTAATTTTTCGCCCAAAAAAAAAACGTAAGGGGTAACACTGTCGTTTTTTTACGGGTCGAAATTTTGATTTTCGATATCTCAGCTCTGAAAGGGTCTAGAGCCTCCATTGTTGCACTCAGGTCTAAGTCTCATGGCCCTCTATCAGAATCCAGAGTTTTGAGAAGATTGGGGATACTTAATTTTTCACACCAAAAAAAAAACGTAAGGGGTAACACTGTCGTTTTTTTTTCTGGTCGAAATTTTGATTTTCGATATCTCAGCTCTGGAAGGATCTAGAGCCTCCATTGTTGCACTCAGGTCTATGTCTCATGGCCCTCTATCAGAATCCAGAGTTTTGAGAAAATTGGGGATACTTAATTTTTAGCCCAAAAAAAAAACAACGTAAGGGGTAACACTGTCGTTTTTTTTTCGGGTCGAAATTTTGAGTTTCGATATCTCAGCACTAGAAGGATCTAGAGCCTCCATTGTTGCACTCAGGTCTAAGTCTCATGGCCCTCTATCAGAATCCAGAGTTTTGAGAAGATTGGGGATACTTAATTTTTCGCCCAAAAAAAAAAAACGTAAGGGGTAACACTGTCGTTTTTTTACGGGTCGAAATTTTGATTTTCGATATCTCAGCTCTGGAAGGGTCTAGAGCCTCCATTGTTGCACTCAGGTCTAAGTCTCATGGCCCTCTATCAGAATCCAGAGTTTTGAGAAGATTGGGGATACTTAATTTTTCACCCCCCAAAAAAAAACATAAGGGGTAACACTGTCATTTTTTTTTCTGGTCGAAATTTTGAATTTCGATATCTCAGCTCTGGAAGGGTCTAGAGCCTCCATTGTTGCACTCAGGTCTAAGTCTCATGGCCCTCTATCAGAATCCAGAGTTTTGAGAAGATTAGGGATACTTAATTTTTCGCCCAAAAAAAAAAACGTAAGGGGTAACACTGTCGTTTTTTTTTTCTGGTCGAAATTTTGAATTTCGATATCTCAGCTCTGGAAGGGTCTAGAGCCTCCATTGTTGCACTCAGGTCTAAGTCTCATGGCCCTCTATCAGAATCCAGAGTTTTGAGAAGATTAGGGATACTTAATTTTTCGCCCAAAAAAAAACGTAAGGGGTAACACTGTCGTTTTTTTTTCTGGTCGAAATTTTGATTTTCGATATCTCAGCTCTGGAAGGGTCTAGAGCCTCCATTGTTGCACTCAGGTCTAAGTCTCATGGCCCTCTATCAGAATCCAGAGTTTTGAGAAGATTAGGGATACTTAATTTTTCGCCCAAAAAAAAAACGTAAGGGGTAACATTGTCGTTTTTTTTTTCTGGTCGAAATTTTGAATTTCGATATCTCAGCTCTGGAAGGGTCTAGAGCCTCCATTGTTGCACTCAGGTCTAAGTCTCATGGCCCTCTATCAGAATCCAGAGTTTTGAGAAGATTAGGGATACTTAATTTTTCGCCCCAAAAAAAAAACGTAAGGGGTAACACTGTCGTTTTTTTTTTCTGGTCGAAATTTTGATTTTCGATATCTCAGCTCTGGAAGGGTCTAGAGCCTCCATTGTTGCACTCAGGTCTATGTCTCATGGCCCTCTATCAGAATCCAGAGTTTTGAGAAGATTGGGGATACTTAATTTTTAGCCCAAAAAAAAAAAAACGTAAGGGGTAACACTGTCGTTTTTTTTTTCGGGTCGAAATTTTGAGTTTCGATATCTCAGCACTAGAAGGATCTAGAGCCTCCATTGTTGCACTCAGGTCTAAGTCTCATGGCCCTCTATCAGAATCCAGAGTTTTGAGAAGATTGGGGATACTTAATTTTTCGCCCAAAAAAAAAACGTAAGGGGTAACACTGTCGTTTTTTTTACGGGTCGAAATTTTGATTTTCGATATCTCAGCTCTGGAAGGGTCTAGAGCCTCCATTGTTGCACTCAGGTCTAAGTCTCATGGCCCTCTATCAGAATCCAGAGTTTTGAGAAGATTGGGGATACTTAATTTTTCGCCCAAAAAAAAAAAGTAAGGGGTGACACTGTCGTTTTTTTTTTTTTCTGGTCGAAATTTTGATTTTCGATATCTCAGCTCTGGAAGGGTCTAGAGCCTCCATTGTTGCACTCAGGTCAATGTCTCATGGCCCTCTATCAGAATCCAGAGTTTTGAGAAGATTGGGGATACTTAATTTTTCACCCCCAAAAAAAAAACATAAGGGGTAACACTGTCATTTTTTTTTCTGGTCGAAATTTTGATTTTCGATATCTCAGCTCTGGAAGGGTCTAGAGCCTCCATTGTTGCACTCAGGTCTAAGTCTCATAGCCCTCTATCAGAATCCAGAGTTTTGAGAAGATTGGGGATACTTAATTTTTTACCCCCCAAAAAAAACGTAAGGGGTAACACTGTCGTTTTTTTTTCTGGTCGAAATTTTGATTTTCGATATCTCAGCTCTGGAAGGGTCTAGAGCCTCCATTGTTGCACTCAGGTCTATGTCTCATGGCCCTCTATCAGATTCCAGAGTTTTGAGAAGATTGGGGATACTTAATTTTTAGCCCAAAAAAAAAAAACGTAAGGGGTAACACTGTCGTTTTTTTTTTCGGGTCGAAATTTTGAGTTTCGATATCTCAGCACTAGAAGGATCTAGAGCCTCCATTGTTGCACTCAGGTCTAAATCTCATGGCCCTCTATCAGAATCCAGAGTTTTGAGAAGATTGGGGATACTTAATTTTTCGCCCAAAAAAAAAACGTAAGGGGTAACACTGTCGTTTTTTTTACGGGTCGAAATTTTGATTTTCGATATCTCAGCTCTGGAAGGGTCTAGAGCCTCCATTGTTGCACTCAGGTCTAAGTCTCATGGCCCTCTATCAGAATCCAGAGTTTTGAGAAGATTGGGGATACTTAATTTTTCACCGCCAAAAAAAAACGTAAGGGGTAACACTGTCGTTTTTTTTTCTGGTCGAAATTTTGAATTTCGATATCTCAGCTCTGGAAGGGTCTAGAGCCTCCATTGTTGAACTCAGGTCTAAGTCTCATGGCCCTCTATCAGAATCCAGAGTTTTGAGAAGATTAGGGATACTTAATTTTTCGCCCAAAAAAAAAAACGTAAGGGGTAACACTGTCGTTTTTTTTTCTGGTCGAAATTTTGAATTTCGATATCTCAGCTCTGGAAGGGTCTAGAGCCTCCATTGTTGCACTCAGGTCTAAGTCTCATGGCCCTCTATCAGAATCCAGAGTTTTGAGAAGATTGGGGATACTTAATTTTTCACCCCAAAAAAAAACGTAAGGGGTAACACTGTCGTTTTTTTTTCTGGTCGAAATTTTGAATTTCGATATCTCAGCTCTGGAAGGGTCTAGAGCCTCCATTGTTGCACTCAGGTCTAAGTCTCATGGCCCTCTATCAGAATCCAGAGTTTTGAGAAGATTAGGGATACTTAATTTTTCGCCCAAAAAAAAAAACGTAAGGGGTAACACTGTCGTTTTTTTTTCTGGTCGAAATTTTGAATTTCGATATCTCAGCTCTGGAAGGGTCTAGAGCCTCCATTGTTGCACTCAGGTCTAAGTCTCATGGCCCTCTATCAGAATCCAGAGTTTTGAGAAGATTAGGGATAGTTAATTTTTCGCCCAAAAAAAAAAACGTAAGGGGTAACACTGTCGTTTTTTTTTTCTGGTCGAAATTTTGAATTTCGATATCTCAGCTCTGGAAGGGTCTAGAGCCTCCATTGTTGCACTCAGGTCTAAGCCTCATGGCCCTCTATCAGAATCCAGAGTTTTGAGAAGATTAGGGATACTTAATTTTTCGCCAAAAAAAAAAACGTAAGGGGTAACACTGTCGTTTTTTTTTTCTGGTCGAAATTTTGATTTTCGATATCTCAGCTCTGGAAGGGTCTAGAGCCTCCATTGTTGCACTCAGGTCTATGTCTCATGGCCCTCTATCAGAATCCAGAGTTTTGAGAAGATTGGGGATACTTAATTTTTAGCCCAAAAAAAAAAACGTAAGGGGTAACACTGTCGGTTTTTTTTTCGGGTCGAAATTTTGAGTTTCGATATCTCAGCACTAGAAGGATCTAGAGCCTCCATTGTTGCACTCAGGTCTAAGTCTCATGGCCCTCTATCAGAATCCAGAGTTTTGAGAAGATTGGGGATACTTAATTTTTCGCCCCAAAAAAAAAAGTAAGGGGTAACACTGTCGTTTTTTTTCTGGTCGAAATTTTGAATTTCGATATCTCAGCTCTGGAAGGGTCTAGAGCCTCCATTGTTGCACTCAGGTCTAAGTCTCATGGCCCTCTATCAGAATCCAGAGTTTTGAGAAGATTAGGGATACTTAATTTTTCGCCCAAAAAAAAAAACGTAAGGGGTAACACTGTCGTTTTTTTTTTCTGGTCGAAATTTTGAATTTCGATATCTCAGCTCTGGAAGGGTCTAGAGCCTCCATTGTTGCACTCAGGTCTATGTCTCATGGCCCTCTATCAGAATCCAGAGTTATGAGAAGATTGGGGATACTTAATTTTTAGCCCAAAAAAAAAAAACGTAAGGGGTAACACTGTCGTTTTTTTTTTCGGGTCGAAATTTTGAGTTTCGATATCTCAGCACTAGAAGGATCTAGAGCCTCCATTGTTGCACTCAGGTCTAAGTCTCATGGCCCTCTATCAGAATCCAGAGTTTTGAGAAGATTGGGGATACTTAATTTTTCGCCCAAAAAAAAAACGTAAGGGGTAACACTGTCGTTTTTTTTACGGGTCGAAATTTTGATTTTCGATATCTCAGCTCTGGAAGGGTCTAGAGCCTCCATTGTTGCACTCAGGTCTAAGTCTCATGGCCCTCTATCAGAATCCAGAGTTTTGAGAAGATTGGGGATACTTAATTTTTCGCCCAAAAAAAAAAGTAAGGGGTGACACTGTCGTTTTTTGTTTTTTTCTGGTCGAAATTTTGATTTTCGATATCTCAGCTCTGGAAGGGTCTAGAGCCTCCATTGTTGCACTCAGGTCAATGTCTCATTGCCCTCTATCAGAATCCAGAGTTTTGAGAAGATTGGGGATACTTAATTTTTCACCCCCCAAAAAAAAACATAAGGGGTAACACTGTCATTTTTTTTTCTGGTCGAAATTTTGATTTTCGATATCTCAGCTCTGGAAGGGTCTAGAGCCTCCATTGTTGCACTCAGGTCTAAGTCTCATGGCCCTCTATCAGAATCCAGAGTTTTGAGAAGATTGGGGATACTTAATTTTTTACCCCCCAAAAAAAACGTAAGGGGTAACACTGTCGTTTTTTTTTCTGGTCGAAATTTTGATTTTCGATATCTCAGCTCTGGAAGGGTCTAGAGCCTCCATTGTTGCACTCAGGTCTATGTCTCATGGCCCTCTATCAGAATCCAGAGTTTTGAGAAGATTGGTGATACTTAATTTTTAGCCCAAAAAAAAAAACGTAAGGGGTAACACTGTCGTTTTTTTTTTCGGGTCGAAATTTTGAGTTTCGATATCTCAGCACTAGAAGGATCTAGAGCCTCCATTGTTGCACTCAGGTCTAAATCTCATGGCCCTCTATCAGAATCCAGAGTTTTGAGAAGATTGGGGATACTTAATTTTTCGCCCAAAAAAAAAACGTAAGGGGTAACACTGTCGTTTTTTTTACGGGTCGAAATTTTGATTTTCGATATCTCAGCTCTGGAAGGGTCTAGAGCCTCCATTGTTGCACTCAGGTCTAAGTCTCATGGCCCTCTATCAGAATCCAGAGTTTTGAGAAGATTGGGGATACTTAATTTTTCGCCCAAAAAAAAAACGTAAGGGGTAACACTGTCGTTTTTTTTACGGGTCGAAATTTTGATTTTCGATATCTCAGCTCTGGAAGGGTCTAGAGCCTCCATTGTTGCACTCAGGTCTAAGTCTCATGGCCCTCTATCAGAATCCAGAGTTTTGAGAAGATTGGGGATACTTAATTTTTCACCCCAAAAAAAAAACGTAAGGGGTAACACTGTCGTTTTTTTTTTCTGGTCGAAATTTTGAATTTCGATATCTCAGCTCTGGAAGGGTCTAGAGCCTCCATTGTTGCACTCAGGTCTATGTCTCATGGCCCTCTATCAGAATCCAGAGTTTTGAGAAGATTAGGGATACTTAATTTTTCGCCCAAAAAAAAAAAAACGTAAGGGGTAACACTGTCGTTTTTTTTTCTGGTCGAAATTTTGAATTTCGATATCTCAGCTCTGGAAGGGTCTAGAGCCTCCATTGTTGCACTCAGGTCTATGTCTCATGGCCCTCTATCAGAATCCAGAGTTTTGAGAAGATTGGGGATACTTAATTTTTAGCCCAAAAAAAACAAAACGTAAGGGGTAACACTGTCGGGTTTTTTTTTCGGGTCGAAATTTTGAGTTTCGATATCTCAGCACTAGAAGGATCTAGAGCCTCCATTGTTGCACTCAGGTCTAAGTCTCATGGCCCTCTATCAGAATCCAGAGTTTTGAGAAGATTGGGGATACTTAATTTTTCGCCCAAAAAAAAAAACGTAAGGGGTAACACTGTCGTTTTTTTTACGGGTCGAAATTTTGATTTTCGATATCTCAGCTCTGGAAGGGTCTAGAGCCTCCATTGTTGCACTCAGGTCAAAGTCGCATGGCCCTCTATCAGAATCCAGAGTTTTGAGAAGATTGGGGATACTTAATTTTTCACACCAAAAAAAAAAACGTAAGGGGTAACACTGTCGTTTTTTTTTCTGGTCGAAATTTTGATTTTCGATATCTCAGCTCTGGAAGGATCTAGAGCCTCCATTGTTGCACTCAGGTCTATGTCTCATGGCCCTCTATCAGAATCCAGAGTTTTGAGAAGATTGGGGATACTTAATTTTTAGCCCAAAAAAAAAAAAACGTAAGGGGTAACACTGTCGGTTTTTTTTCGGGTCGAAATTTTGAGTTTCGATATCTCAGCACTAGAAGGATCTAGAGCCTCCATTGTTGCACTCAGGTCTAAGTCTCATGGCCCTCTATCAGAATCCAGAGTTTTGAGAAGATTGGGGATACTTAATTTTTCGCCCAAAAAAAAAAACGTAAGGGGTAACACTGTCGTTTTTTTTACGGGTCGAAATTTTGATTTTCGATATCTCAGCTCTGGAAGGGTCTAGAGCCTCCATTGTTGCACTCAGGTCTAAGTCTCATGGCCCTCTATCAGAATCCAGAGTTTTGAGAAGATTGGGGATACTTAATTTTTCGCCCAAAAAAAAAAACGTAAGGGGTAACACTGTCGTTTTTTTTACGGGTCGAAATTTTGATTTTCGATATCTCAGCTCTGGAAGGGTCTAGAGCCTCCATTGTTGCACTCAGGTCTAAGTCTCATGGCCCTCTATCAGAATCCAGAGTTTTGAGAAGATTGGGGATACTTAATTTTTCACCCCCAAAAAAAAAACATAAGGGGTAACACTGTCATTTTTTTTTCTGGTCGAAATTTTGAATTTCGATATCTCAGCTCTGGAAGGGTCTAGAGCCTCCATTGTTGCACTCAGGTCTAAGTCTCATGGCCCTCTATCAGAATCCAGAGTTTTGAGAAGATTAGGGATACTTAATTTTTCGCCCAAAAAAAAAAACGTAAGGGGTAACACTGTCGTTTTTTTTTTCTGGTCGAAATTTTGAATTTCGATATCTCAGCTCTGGAAGGGTTTAGAGCCTCCATTGTTGCACTCATGTCTAAGTCTCATGGCCCTCTATCAGAATCCAGAGTTTTGAGAAGATTAGGGATACTTAATTTTTCGCCCAAAAAAAAACGTAAGGGGTAACACTGTCGTTTTTTTTTTCTGGTCGAAATTTTGATTTTCGATATCTCAGCTCTGGAAGGGTCTAGAGCCTCCATTGTTGCACTCAGGTCTAAGTCTCATGGCCCTCTATCAGAATCCAGAGTTTTGAGAAGATTGGGGATACTTAATTTTTCGCCCAAAAAAAAAACGTAAGGGGTAACACTGTCGTTTTTTTTACGGGTCGAAATTTTGATTTTCGACATCTCAGCTCTGGAAGGGTCTAGAGCCTCCATTGTTGCACTCAGGTCTAAGTCTCATGGCCCTCTATCAGAATCCAGAGTTTTGAGAAGATTGGGGATACTTAATTTTTCACCCCAAAAAAAAAACGTAAGGGGTAACACTGTCGTTTTTTTTTTCTGGTCGAAATTTTGAATTTCGATATCTCAGCTCTGGAAGGGTCTAGAGCCTCCATTGTTGCACTCAGGTCTAAGTCTCATGGCCCTCTATCAGAATCCAGAGTTTTGAGAAGATTAGGGATACTTAATTTTTCGCCCAAAAAAAAAAACGTAAGGGGTAACACTGTCGTTTTTTTTTCTGGTCGAAATTTTGAATTTCGATATCTCAGCTCTGGAAGGGTCTAGAGCCTCCATTGTTGCACTCAGGTCTAAGTCTCATGGCCCTCTATCAGAATCCAGAGTTTTGAGAAGATTGGGGATACTTAATTTTTCACCCCAAAAAAAAACGTAAGGGGTAACACTGTCGTTTTTTTTTCTGGTCGAAATTTTGAATTTCGATATCTCAGCTCTGGAAGGGTCTAGAGCCTCCATTGTTGCACTCAGGTCTAAGTCTCATGGCCCTCTATCAGAATCCAGAGTTTTGAGAAGATTAGGGATACTTAATTTTTCGCCCAAAAAAAAAAACGTAAGGGGTAACACTGTCGTTTTTTTTTCTGGTCGAAATTTTGAATTTCGATATCTCAGCTCTGGAAGGGTCTAGAGCCTCCATTGTTGCACTCAGGTCTAAGTCTCATGGCCCTCTATCAGAATCCAGAGTTTTGAGAAGATTAGGGATACTTAATTTTTCGCCCAAAAAAAAAAACGTAAGGGGTAACACTGTCGTTTTTTTTTTCTGGTCGAAATTTTGAATTTCGATATCTCAGCTCTGGAAGGGTCTAGAGCCTCCATTGTTGCACTCAGGTCTAAGTCTCATGGCCCTCTATCAGAATCCAGAGTTTTGAGAAGATTGGGGATACTTAATTTTTAGCCCAAAAAAAAAAAAAACGTAAGGGGTAACACTGTCGGTTTTTTTTTCGGGTCGAAATTTTGAGTTTCGATATCTCAGCACTAGAAGGATCTAGAGCCTCCATTGTTGCACTCAGGTCTAAGTCTCATGGCCCTCTATCAGAATCCAGAGTTTTGAGAAGATTGGGGATACTTAATTTTTCGCCCCAAAAAAAAAAAGTAAGGGGTAACACTGTCGTTTTTTTTCTGGTCGAAATTTTGAATTTCGATATCTCAGCTCTGGAAGGGTCTAGAGCCTCCATTGTTGCACTCAGGTCTAAGTCTCATGGCCCTCTATCAGAATCCAGAGTTTTGAGAAAATTGGGGATACTTAATTTTTCGCCCAAAAAAAAACGTAAGGGGTAACACTGTCGTTTTTTTTACGGGTCGAAATTTTGATTTTCGATATCTCAGCTCTGGAAGGGTCTAGAGCCTCCATTGTTGCACTCAGGTCTAAGTCTCATGGCCCTCTATCAGAATCCAGAGTTTTGAGAAGATTGGGGATACTTAATTTTTCACCCCAAAAAAAAAACGTAAGGGGTAACACTGTCGTTTTTTTTTCTGGTCGAAATTTTGAATTTCGATATCTCAGCTCTGGAAGGGTCTAGAGCCTCCATTGTTGCACTCAGGTCTAAGTCTCATGGCCCTCTATCAGAATCCAGAGTTTTGAGAAGATTAGGGATACTTAATTTTTCGCCCAAAAGAAAAAAACGTAAGGGGTAACACTGTCGTTTTTTTTTTCTGGTCGAAATTTTGAATTTCGATATCTCAGCTCTGGAAGGGTCTAGAGCCTCCATTGTTGCACTCAGGTCTAAGTCTCATGGCCCTCTATCAGAATCCAGAGTTTTGAGAAGATTAGGGATACTTAATTTTTCGCCCAAAAAAAAAAACGTAAGGGGTAACACTGTCGTTTTTTTTTTCTGGTCGAAATTTTGAATTTCGAAATCTCAGCTCTGGAAGGGTCTAGAGCCTCCATTGTTGCACTCAGGTCTAAGTCTCATGGCCCTCTATCAGAATCCAGAGTTTTGAGAAGATTAGGGATACTTAATTTTTCGCCCAAAAAAAAACGTAAGGGGTAACACTGTCGTTTTTTTTTTCTGGTCGAAATTTTGATTTTCGATATCTCAGCTCTGGAAGGGTCTAGAGCCTCCATTGTTGCACTCAGGTCTATGTCTCATGGCCCTCTATCAGAATCCAGAGTTTTGAGAAGATTGGGGATACTTAATTTTTAGCCCAAAAAAAACAAAACGTAAGGGGTAACACTGTCGGGTTTTTTTTCGGGTCGAAATTTTGAGTTTCGATATCTCAGCACTAGAAGGATCTAGAGCCTCCATTGTTGCACTCAGGTCTAAGTCTCATGGCCCTCTATCAGAATCCAGAGTTTTGAGAAGATTGGGGATACTTAATTTTTCGCCCAAAAAAAAAACGTAAGGGGTAACACTGTCGTTTTTTTTACGGGTCGAAATTTTGATTTTCGATATCTCAGCTCTGGAAGGGTCTAGAGCCTCCATTGTTGCACTCAGGTCTAAGTCTCATGGCCCTCTATCAGAATCCAGAGTTTTGAGAAGATTGGGGATACTTAATTTTTCACACCAAAAAAAAACGTAAGGGGTAACACTGTCGTTTTTTTTTCTGGTAGAAATTTTGATTTTCGATATCTTAGCTCTGGAAGGATCTAGAGCCTCCATTGTTGCACTCAGGTCTATGTCTCATGGCCCTCTATCAGAATCCAGAGTTTTGAGAAGATTGGGGATACTTAATTTTTAGCCCAAAAAAAAAAAACGTAAGGGGTAACACTGTCGTTTTTTTTTCGGGTCGAAATTTTGAGTTTCGATATCTCAGCACTAGAAGGATCTAGAGCCTCCATTGTTGCACTCAGGTCTAAGTCTCATGGCCCTCTATCAGAATCCAGAGTTTTGAGAAGATTGGGGATACTTAATTTTTCGCCCAAAAAAAAAAACGTAAGGGGTAACACTGTCGTTTTTTTTACGGGTCGAAATTTTGATTTTCGATATCTCAGCTCTGGAAGGGTCTAGAGCCTCCATTGTTGCACTCAGGTCTAAGTCTCATGGCCCTCTATCAGAATCCAGAGTTTTGAGAAGATTGGGGATACTTAATTTTTCGCCCAAAAAAAAAAACGTAAGGGGTAACACTGTCGTTTTTTTTACGGGTCGAAATTTTGATTTTCGATATCTCAGCTCTGGAAGGGTCTAGAGCCTCCATTGTTGCACTCAGGTCTAAGTCTCATGGCCCTCTATCAGAATCCAGAGTTTTGAGAAGATTGGGGATACTTAATTTTTCGCCCAAAAAAAAAAACGTAAGGGGTAACACTGTCGTTTTTTTTACGGGTCGAAATTTTGATTTTCGATATCTCAGCTCTGGAAGGGTCTAGAGCCTCCATTGTTGCACTCAGGTCTAAGTCTCATGGCCCTCTATCAGAATCCAGAGTTTTGAGAAGATTGGGGATACTTAATTTTTCGCCCAAAAAAAAAAACGTAAGGGGTAACACTGTCGTTTTTTTTACGGGTCGAAATTTTGATTTTCGATATCTCAGCTCTGGAAGGGTCTAGAGCCTCCATTGTTGCACTCAGGTCTAAGTCTCATGGCCCTCTATCAGAATCCAGAGTTTTGAGAAGATTGGGGATACTTAATTTTTCACCCCCAAAAAAAAAACATAAGGGGTAACACTGTCATTTTTTTTTCTGGTCGAAATTTTGAATTTCGATATCTCAGCTCTGGAAGGGTCTAGAGCCTCCATTGTTGCACTCAGGTCTAAGTCTCATGGCCCTCTATCAGAATCCAGAGTTTTGAGAAGATTAGGGATACTTAATTTTTCGCCCAAAAAAAAACGTAAGGGGTAACACTGTCGTTTTTTTTTTCTGGTCGAAATTTTGATTTTCGATATCTCAGCTCTGGAAGGGTCTAGAGCCTCCATTGTTGCACTCAGGTCTATGTCTCATGGCCCTCTATCAGAATCCAGAGTTTTGAGAAGATTGGGGATACTTAATTTTTAGCCCAAAAAAAAAAAACGTAAGGGGTAACACTGTCGGTTTTTTTTTCGGGTCGAAATTTTGAGTTTCGATATCTCAGCACTAGAAGGATCTAGAGCCTCCAATTGTTGCACTCAGGTCTAAGTCTCATGGCCCTCTATCAGAATCCAGAGTTTTGAGAAGATTGGGGATACTTAATTTTTCGCCCCAAAAAAAAAAAGTAAGGGGTAACACTGTCGTTTTTTTTCTGGTCGAAATTTTGAATTTCGATATCTCAGCTCTGGAAGGGTCTAGAGCCTCCATTGTTGCACTCAGGTCTAAGTCTCATGGCCCTCTATCAGAATCCAGAGTTTTGAGAAGATTAGGGATACTTAATTTTTCGCCCAAAAAAAAAACGTAAGGGGTAACAATGTCGTTTTTTTTTCTGGTCGAAATTTTGAATTTCGATATCTCAGCTCTGGAAGGGTCTAGAGCCTCCATTGTTGCACTCAGGTCTAAGTCTCATGGCCCTCTATCAGAATCCAGAGTTTTGAGAAGATTAGAGATACTTAATTTTTCGCCCAAAAAAAAAAAACGTAAGGGGTAACACTGTCGTTTTTTTTTTCGGGTCGAAATTTTGAGTTTCGATATCTCAGCACTAGAAGGATCTAGAGCCTCCATTGTTGCACTCAGGTCTAAGTCTCATGGCCCTCTATCAGAATCCAGAGTTTTGAGAAGATTGGGGATACTTAATTTTTCGCCCAAAAAAAAAACGTAAGGGGTAACACTGTCGTTTTTTTTACGGGTCGAAATTTTGATTTTCGATATCTCAGCTCTGGAAGGGTCTAGAGCCTCCATTGTTGCACTCAGGTCTAAGTCTCATGGCCCTCTATCAGAATCCAGAGTTTTGAGAAGATTGGGGATACTTAATTTTTCGCCCAAAAAAAAAAAGTAAGGGGTGACACTGTCGTTTTTTTTTTTTCTGGTCGAAATTTTGATTTTCGATATCTCAGCTCTGGAAGGGTCTAGAGCCTCCATTGTTGCACTCAGGTCAATGTCTCATGGCCCTCTATCAGAATCCAGAGTTTTGAGAAGATTGGGGATACTTAATTTTTCACCCCCAAAAAAAAAACATAAGGGGTAACACTGTCATTTTTTTTTCTGGTCGAAATTTTGATTTTCGATATCTCAGCTCTGGAAGGGTCTAGAGCCTCCATTGTTGCACTCAGGTCTAAGTCTCATAGCCCTCTATCAGAATCCAGAGTTTTGAGAAGATTGGGGATACTTAATTTTTTACCCCCCAAAAAAAACGTAAGGGGTAACACTGTCATTTTTTTTTCTGGTCGAAATTTTGATTTTCGATATCTCAGCTCTGGAAGGGTCTAGAGCCTCCATTGTTGCACTCAGGTCTATGTCTCATGGCCCTCTATCAGATTCCAGAGTTTTGAGAAGATTGGGGATACTTAATTTTTAGCCCAAAAAAAAAAAACGTAAGGGGTAACACTGTCGTTTTTTTTTTCGGGTCGAAATTTTGAGTTTCGATATCTCAGCACTAGAAGGATCTAGAGCCTCCATTGTTGCACTCAGGTCTAAATCTCATGGCCCTCTATCAGAATCCAGAGTTTTGAGAAGATTGGGGATACTTAATTTTTCGCCCAAAAAAAAAACGTAAGGGGTAACACTGTCGTTTTTTTTACGGGTCGAAATTTTGATTTTCGATATCTCAGCTCTGGAAGGGTCTAGAGCCTCCATTGTTGCACTCAGGTCTAAGTCTCATGGCCCTCTATCAGAATCCAGAGTTTTGAGAAGATTGGGGATACTTAATTTTTCACCGCCAAAAAAAAACGTAAGGGGTAACACTGTCGTTTTTTTTTCTGGTCGAAATTTTGAATTTCGATATCTCAGCTCTGGAAGGGTCTAGAGCCTCCATTGTTGAACTCAGGTCTAAGTCTCATGGCCCTCTATCAGAATCCAGAGTTTTGAGAAGATTAGGGATACTTAATTTTTCGCCCAAAAAAAAAAACGTAAGGGGTAACACTGTCGTTTTTTTTTCTGGTCGAAATTTTGAATTTCGATATCTCAGCTCTGGAAGGGTCTAGAGCCTCCATTGTTGCACTCAGGTCTAAGTCTCATGGCCCTCTATCAGAATCCAGAGTTTTGAGAAGATTGGGGATACTTAATTTTTCACCCCAAAAAAAAACGTAAGGGGTAACACTGTCGTTTTTTTTTCTGGTCGAAATTTTGAATTTCGATATCTCAGCTCTGGAAGGGTCTAGAGCCTCCATTGTTGCACTCAGGTCTAAGTCTCATGGCCCTCTATCAGAATCCAGAGTTTTGAGAAGATTAGGGATACTTAATTTTTCGCCCAAAAAAAAAAACGTAAGGGGTAACACTGTCGTTTTTTTTTCTGGTCGAAATTTTGAATTTCGATATCTCAGCTCTGGAAGGGTCTAGAGCCTCCATTGTTGCACTCAGGTCTAAGTCTCATGGCCCTCTATCAGAATCCAGAGTTTTGAGAAGATTAGGGATAGTTAATTTTTCGCCCAAAAAAAAAAACGTAAGGGGTAACACTGTCGTTTTTTTTTTCTGGTCGAAATTTTGAATTTCGATATCTCAGCTCTGGAAGGGTCTAGAGCCTCCATTGTTGCACTCAGGTCTAAGCCTCATGGCCCTCTATCAGAATCCAGAGTTTTGAGAAGATTAGGGATACTTAATTTTTCGCCAAAAAAAAAAACGTAAGGGGTAACACTGTCGTTTTTTTTTTCTGGTCGAAATTTTGATTTTCGATATCTCAGCTCTGGAAGGGTCTAGAGCCTCCATTGTTGCACTCAGGTCTATGTCTCATGGCCCTCTATCAGAATCCAGAGTTTTGAGAAGATTGGGGATACTTAATTTTTAGCCCAAAAAAAAAAACGTAAGGGGTAACACTGTCGGTTTTTTTTTCGGGTCGAAATTTTGAGTTTCGATATCTCAGCACTAGAAGGATCTAGAGCCTCCATTGTTGCACTCAGGTCTAAGTCTCATGGCCCTCTATCAGAATCCAGAGTTTTGAGAAGATTGGGGATACTTAATTTTTCGCCCCAAAAAAAAAAGTAAGGGGTAACACTGTCGTTTTTTTTCTGGTCGAAATTTTGAATTTCGATATCTCAGCTCTGGAAGGGTCTAGAGCCTCCATTGTTGCACTCAGGTCTAAGTCTCATGGCCCTCTATCAGAATCCAGAGTTTTGAGAAGATTAGGGATACTTAATTTTTCGCCCAAAAAAAAAAACGTAAGGGGTAACACTGTCGTTTTTTTTTTCTGGTCGAAATTTTGAATTTCGATATCTCAGCTCTGGAAGGGTCTAGAGCCTCCATTGTTGCACTCAGGTCTATGTCTCATGGCCCTCTATCAGAATCCAGAGTTATGAGAAGATTGGGGATACTTAATTTTTAGCCCAAAAAAAAAAAACGTAAGGGGTAACACTGTCGTTTTTTTTTTCGGGTCGAAATTTTGAGTTTCGATATCTCAGCACTAGAAGGATCTAGAGCCTCCATTGTTGCACTCAGGTCTAAGTCTCATGGCCCTCTATCAGAATCCAGAGTTTTGAGAAGATTGGGGATACTTAATTTTTCGCCCAAAAAAAAAACGTAAGGGGTAACACTGTCGTTTTTTTTACGGGTCGAAATTTTGATTTTCGATATCTCAGCTCTGGAAGGGTCTAGAGCCTCCATTGTTGCACTCAGGTCTAAGTCTCATGGCCCTCTATCAGAATCCAGAGTTTTGAGAAGATTGGGGATACTTAATTTTTCGCCCAAAAAAAAAAGTAAGGGGTGACACTGTCGTTTTTTGTTTTTTTCTGGTCGAAATTTTGATTTTCGATATCTCAGCTCTGGAAGGGTCTAGAGCCTCCATTGTTGCACTCAGGTCAATGTCTCATTGCCCTCTATCAGAATCCAGAGTTTTGAGAAGATTGGGGATACTTAATTTTTCACCCCCCAAAAAAAAACATAAGGGGTAACACTGTCATTTTTTTTTCTGGTCGAAATTTTGATTTTCGATATCTCAGCTCTGGAAGGGTCTAGAGCCTCCATTGTTGCACTCAGGTCTAAGTCTCATGGCCCTCTATCAGAATCCAGAGTTTTGAGAAGATTGGGGATACTTAATTTTTTACCCCCCAAAAAAAACGTAAGGGGTAACACTGTCGTTTTTTTTTCTGGTCGAAATTTTGATTTTCGATATCTCAGCTCTGGAAGGGTCTAGAGCCTCCATTGTTGCACTCAGGTCTATGTCTCATGGCCCTCTATCAGAATCCAGAGTTTTGAGAAGATTGGTGATACTTAATTTTTAGCCCAAAAAAAAAAACGTAAGGGGTAACACTGTCGTTTTTTTTTTCGGGTCGAAATTTTGAGTTTCGATATCTCAGCACTAGAAGGATCTAGAGCCTCCATTGTTGCACTCAGGTCTAAATCTCATGGCCCTCTATCAGAATCCAGAGTTTTGAGAAGATTGGGGATACTTAATTTTTCGCCCAAAAAAAAAACGTAAGGGGTAACACTGTCGTTTTTTTTACGGGTCGAAATTTTGATTTTCGATATCTCAGCTCTGGAAGGGTCTAGAGCCTCCATTGTTGCACTCAGGTCTAAGTCTCATGGCCCTCTATCAGAATCCAGAGTTTTGAGAAGATTGGGGATACTTAATTTTTCGCCCAAAAAAAAAACGTAAGGGGTAACACTGTCGTTTTTTTTACGGGTCGAAATTTTGATTTTCGATATCTCAGCTCTGGAAGGGTCTAGAGCCTCCATTGTTGCACTCAGGTCTAAGTCTCATGGCCCTCTATCAGAATCCAGAGTTTTGAGAAGATTGGGGATACTTAATTTTTCACCCCAAAAAAAAAACGTAAGGGGTAACACTGTCGTTTTTTTTTTCTGGTCGAAATTTTGAATTTCGATATCTCAGCTCTGGAAGGGTCTAGAGCCTCCATTGTTGCACTCAGGTCTATGTCTCATGGCCCTCTATCAGAATCCAGAGTTTTGAGAAGATTAGGGATACTTAATTTTTCGCCCAAAAAAAAAAAAACGTAAGGGGTAACACTGTCGTTTTTTTTTCTGGTCGAAATTTTGAATTTCGATATCTCAGCTCTGGAAGGGTCTAGAGCCTCCATTGTTGCACTCAGGTCTATGTCTCATGGCCCTCTATCAGAATCCAGAGTTTTGAGAAGATTGGGGATACTTAATTTTTAGCCCAAAAAAAACAAAACGTAAGGGGTAACACTGTCGGGTTTTTTTTTCGGGTCGAAATTTTGAGTTTCGATATCTCAGCACTAGAAGGATCTAGAGCCTCCATTGTTGCACTCAGGTCTAAGTCTCATGGCCCTCTATCAGAATCCAGAGTTTTGAGAAGATTGGGGATACTTAATTTTTCGCCCAAAAAAAAAAACGTAAGGGGTAACACTGTCGTTTTTTTTACGGGTCGAAATTTTGATTTTCGATATCTCAGCTCTGGAAGGGTCTAGAGCCTCCATTGTTGCACTCAGGTCAAAGTCGCATGGCCCTCTATCAGAATCCAGAGTTTTGAGAAGATTGGGGATACTTAATTTTTCACACCAAAAAAAAAAACGTAAGGGGTAACACTGTCGTTTTTTTTTCTGGTCGAAATTTTGATTTTCGATATCTCAGCTCTGGAAGGATCTAGAGCCTCCATTGTTGCACTCAGGTCTATGTCTCATGGCCCTCTATCAGAATCCAGAGTTTTGAGAAGATTGGGGATACTTAATTTTTAGCCCAAAAAAAAAAAAACGTAAGGGGTAACACTGTCGGTTTTTTTTCGGGTCGAAATTTTGAGTTTCGATATCTCAGCACTAGAAGGATCTAGAGCCTCCATTGTTGCACTCAGGTCTAAGTCTCATGGCCCTCTATCAGAATCCAGAGTTTTGAGAAGATTGGGGATACTTAATTTTTCGCCCAAAAAAAAAAACGTAAGGGGTAACACTGTCGTTTTTTTTACGGGTCGAAATTTTGATTTTCGATATCTCAGCTCTGGAAGGGTCTAGAGCCTCCATTGTTGCACTCAGGTCTAAGTCTCATGGCCCTCTATCAGAATCCAGAGTTTTGAGAAGATTGGGGATACTTAATTTTTCGCCCAAAAAAAAAAACGTAAGGGGTAACACTGTCGTTTTTTTTACGGGTCGAAATTTTGATTTTCGATATCTCAGCTCTGGAAGGGTCTAGAGCCTCCATTGTTGCACTCAGGTCTAAGTCTCATGGCCCTCTATCAGAATCCAGAGTTTTGAGAAGATTGGGGATACTTAATTTTTCACCCCCAAAAAAAAAACATAAGGGGTAACACTGTCATTTTTTTTTCTGGTCGAAATTTTGAATTTCGATATCTCAGCTCTGGAAGGGTCTAGAGCCTCCATTGTTGCACTCAGGTCTAAGTCTCATGGCCCTCTATCAGAATCCAGAGTTTTGAGAAGATT
The DNA here is from genome assembly GCF_988280905.1 of Pimephales promelas. Lineage (NCBI taxonomy): Eukaryota > Metazoa > Chordata > Actinopteri > Cypriniformes > Leuciscidae > Pimephales > Pimephales promelas. The sequence continues at coordinate 3,913,944 of NC_142784.1, read as the reverse complement.
AGGGATACTTAATTTTTCGCCCAAAAAAAAAAACGTAAGGGGTAACACTGTCGTTTTTTTTTTCTGGTCGAAATTTTGAATTTCGATATCTCAGCTCTGGAAGGGTTTAGAGCCTCCATTGTTGCACTCATGTCTAAGTCTCATGGCCCTCTATCAGAATCCAGAGTTTTGAGAAGATTAGGGATACTTAATTTTTCGCCCAAAAAAAAACGTAAGGGGTAACACTGTCGTTTTTTTTTTCTGGTCGAAATTTTGATTTTCGATATCTCAGCTCTGGAAGGGTCTAGAGCCTCCATTGTTGCACTCAGGTCTAAGTCTCATGGCCCTCTATCAGAATCCAGAGTTTTGAGAAGATTGGGGATACTTAATTTTTCGCCCAAAAAAAAAACGTAAGGGGTAACACTGTCGTTTTTTTTACGGGTCGAAATTTTGATTTTCGACATCTCAGCTCTGGAAGGGTCTAGAGCCTCCATTGTTGCACTCAGGTCTAAGTCTCATGGCCCTCTATCAGAATCCAGAGTTTTGAGAAGATTGGGGATACTTAATTTTTCACCCCAAAAAAAAAACGTAAGGGGTAACACTGTCGTTTTTTTTTTCTGGTCGAAATTTTGAATTTCGATATCTCAGCTCTGGAAGGGTCTAGAGCCTCCATTGTTGCACTCAGGTCTAAGTCTCATGGCCCTCTATCAGAATCCAGAGTTTTGAGAAGATTAGGGATACTTAATTTTTCGCCCAAAAAAAAAAACGTAAGGGGTAACACTGTCGTTTTTTTTTCTGGTCGAAATTTTGAATTTCGATATCTCAGCTCTGGAAGGGTCTAGAGCCTCCATTGTTGCACTCAGGTCTAAGTCTCATGGCCCTCTATCAGAATCCAGAGTTTTGAGAAGATTGGGGATACTTAATTTTTCACCCCAAAAAAAAACGTAAGGGGTAACACTGTCGTTTTTTTTTCTGGTCGAAATTTTGAATTTCGATATCTCAGCTCTGGAAGGGTCTAGAGCCTCCATTGTTGCACTCAGGTCTAAGTCTCATGGCCCTCTATCAGAATCCAGAGTTTTGAGAAGATTAGGGATACTTAATTTTTCGCCCAAAAAAAAAAACGTAAGGGGTAACACTGTCGTTTTTTTTTCTGGTCGAAATTTTGAATTTCGATATCTCAGCTCTGGAAGGGTCTAGAGCCTCCATTGTTGCACTCAGGTCTAAGTCTCATGGCCCTCTATCAGAATCCAGAGTTTTGAGAAGATTAGGGATACTTAATTTTTCGCCCAAAAAAAAAAACGTAAGGGGTAACACTGTCGTTTTTTTTTTCTGGTCGAAATTTTGAATTTCGATATCTCAGCTCTGGAAGGGTCTAGAGCCTCCATTGTTGCACTCAGGTCTAAGTCTCATGGCCCTCTATCAGAATCCAGAGTTTTGAGAAGATTGGGGATACTTAATTTTTAGCCCAAAAAAAAAAAAACGTAAGGGGTAACACTGTCGGTTTTTTTTTCGGGTCGAAATTTTGAGTTTCGATATCTCAGCACTAGAAGGATCTAGAGCCTCCATTGTTGCACTCAGGTCTAAGTCTCATGGCCCTCTATCAGAATCCAGAGTTTTGAGAAGATTGGGGATACTTAATTTTTCGCCCCAAAAAAAAAAAGTAAGGGGTAACACTGTCGTTTTTTTTCTGGTCGAAATTTTGAATTTCGATATCTCAGCTCTGGAAGGGTCTAGAGCCTCCATTGTTGCACTCAGGTCTAAGTCTCATGGCCCTCTATCAGAATCCAGAGTTTTGAGAAAATTGGGGATACTTAATTTTTCGCCCAAAAAAAAACGTAAGGGGTAACACTGTCGTTTTTTTTACGGGTCGAAATTTTGATTTTCGATATCTCAGCTCTGGAAGGGTCTAGAGCCTCCATTGTTGCACTCAGGTCTAAGTCTCATGGCCCTCTATCAGAATCCAGAGTTTTGAGAAGATTGGGGATACTTAATTTTTCACCCCAAAAAAAAAACGTAAGGGGTAACACTGTCGTTTTTTTTTCTGGTCGAAATTTTGAATTTCGATATCTCAGCTCTGGAAGGGTCTAGAGCCTCCATTGTTGCACTCAGGTCTAAGTCTCATGGCCCTCTATCAGAATCCAGAGTTTTGAGAAGATTAGGGATACTTAATTTTTCGCCCAAAAGAAAAAAACGTAAGGGGTAACACTGTCGTTTTTTTTTTCTGGTCGAAATTTTGAATTTCGATATCTCAGCTCTGGAAGGGTCTAGAGCCTCCATTGTTGCACTCAGGTCTAAGTCTCATGGCCCTCTATCAGAATCCAGAGTTTTGAGAAGATTAGGGATACTTAATTTTTCGCCCAAAAAAAAAAACGTAAGGGGTAACACTGTCGTTTTTTTTTTCTGGTCGAAATTTTGAATTTCGAAATCTCAGCTCTGGAAGGGTCTAGAGCCTCCATTGTTGCACTCAGGTCTAAGTCTCATGGCCCTCTATCAGAATCCAGAGTTTTGAGAAGATTAGGGATACTTAATTTTTCGCCCAAAAAAAAACGTAAGGGGTAACACTGTCGTTTTTTTTTTCTGGTCGAAATTTTGATTTTCGATATCTCAGCTCTGGAAGGGTCTAGAGCCTCCATTGTTGCACTCAGGTCTATGTCTCATGGCCCTCTATCAGAATCCAGAGTTTTGAGAAGATTGGGGATACTTAATTTTTAGCCCAAAAAAAACAAAACGTAAGGGGTAACACTGTCGGGTTTTTTTTCGGGTCGAAATTTTGAGTTTCGATATCTCAGCACTAGAAGGATCTAGAGCCTCCATTGTTGCACTCAGGTCTAAGTCTCATGGCCCTCTATCAGAATCCAGAGTTTTGAGAAGATTGGGGATACTTAATTTTTCGCCCAAAAAAAAAACGTAAGGGGTAACACTGTCGTTTTTTTTACGGGTCGAAATTTTGATTTTCGATATCTCAGCTCTGGAAGGGTCTAGAGCCTCCATTGTTGCACTCAGGTCTAAGTCTCATGGCCCTCTATCAGAATCCAGAGTTTTGAGAAGATTGGGGATACTTAATTTTTCACACCAAAAAAAAACGTAAGGGGTAACACTGTCGTTTTTTTTTCTGGTAGAAATTTTGATTTTCGATATCTTAGCTCTGGAAGGATCTAGAGCCTCCATTGTTGCACTCAGGTCTATGTCTCATGGCCCTCTATCAGAATCCAGAGTTTTGAGAAGATTGGGGATACTTAATTTTTAGCCCAAAAAAAAAAAACGTAAGGGGTAACACTGTCGTTTTTTTTTCGGGTCGAAATTTTGAGTTTCGATATCTCAGCACTAGAAGGATCTAGAGCCTCCATTGTTGCACTCAGGTCTAAGTCTCATGGCCCTCTATCAGAATCCAGAGTTTTGAGAAGATTGGGGATACTTAATTTTTCGCCCAAAAAAAAAAACGTAAGGGGTAACACTGTCGTTTTTTTTACGGGTCGAAATTTTGATTTTCGATATCTCAGCTCTGGAAGGGTCTAGAGCCTCCATTGTTGCACTCAGGTCTAAGTCTCATGGCCCTCTATCAGAATCCAGAGTTTTGAGAAGATTGGGGATACTTAATTTTTCGCCCAAAAAAAAAAACGTAAGGGGTAACACTGTCGTTTTTTTTACGGGTCGAAATTTTGATTTTCGATATCTCAGCTCTGGAAGGGTCTAGAGCCTCCATTGTTGCACTCAGGTCTAAGTCTCATGGCCCTCTATCAGAATCCAGAGTTTTGAGAAGATTGGGGATACTTAATTTTTCGCCCAAAAAAAAAAACGTAAGGGGTAACACTGTCGTTTTTTTTACGGGTCGAAATTTTGATTTTCGATATCTCAGCTCTGGAAGGGTCTAGAGCCTCCATTGTTGCACTCAGGTCTAAGTCTCATGGCCCTCTATCAGAATCCAGAGTTTTGAGAAGATTGGGGATACTTAATTTTTCGCCCAA